>NW_018127896.1:5480114-5496776 GCF_001952655.1 Monopterus albus | reverse complement strand
CACACATCCTCACAAAAGCTGATATAAGATGTCACACCATCAGTGAGTTCATCCAGATCTGTAGCTGCAGTCTCAAATACACTCCAGTCTGTGCAGTCAAAGCAGGCCTGTAGCTCTGACTTAGCCTCCTCAGTCCAGCTCTTCACTGTTTTGACTACAGACTTCGCAGCTTTAAGTTTCTGCCTGTAGGTTGGTATAAGATGGACCATACAGTGATCAGAGAGTCCGGAGGCAGCGTGCAGGACAGAGCGATAGGCGTCTTTTATTGTCGTGTAGCAGTAGTCCAGTGTGACTTTGTCCCTGGTAGGACAGGTGACATGCTGCCTGTATTTTGGCAGTTTGTGGGTGAGATTTGCTCTGTTAAGGTCCCCTAGAACAATGAGTGGAGAGTCGAGATGTTCTAGCTCCAGGCTAGTTATCAGTTCTGCTAGGAGCCGTACCGCGCTAGTGTTAGCCTGCGGTGTTATGTACACTTCCATTAGCATGAAGCTGTTGAATTCACAGGGAGAGTGAAAGGGTTTGCTGTTGATAACAAGAGACTCTAGGTCTGTGGTACATGTCCTCTGTAGCACTGTGACATCTGTGCACCAACCTTCATTTATGTAGAAGCAGATTCCACCTCCTCTAGTTTTTCCAGACAGCTCCTTTACATGATCCACTCTGAACACCTGGAAACCCGGTATTCGAATCGCGCTGTCCGCAATCGAGTTGCTGAGCCAGGTCTCCGTGAAGCACAAAGCAGCAGAGCGTGCAAAGTCAGACTTAGTCCTGATGACTGTGAAAACAGTTGTACAATATTTTGTTGGGAACCGTAGGAACTTGGATTTTAAAGCTTGACCCCATACTATAGGTTACAAGTCAGGATACATAGACATACATGTAGTATGTCTATGAAGACCCCTAGCTCCCCTTAATACAGAAAATGGGATATTTCTAAAAACTATTCCTAAAAAAAGTCAGTCAGGCTGGGTATCACTGATATCGTTGCAATACAATCACCACATTGCAGTATCACTACAGTACTATTTGGATACCTCGGCTATTGGAACATAAATATGTTTTAACCTCTTTTTGTACATAAAAAAAAAAAAATTTAGGAAACTGCTCAGTTCCTCAGTAATAATCATAAACATTGTAAAAATACAGTACAATAATAAAAAGTTAACTTATTTAGATTTTGATTTATGTGTTTGCACCTGCTTTGAATATTTCATGCCATTCAGTGTCTGTTATCAGTTGTTACTGGAACCATAGATGTGGGTTAGTAGGCCGTTACTCCACCTCCTGTTTGCTGGCTGCTGCCATGGTTATGATAATGAATAGGCACAAAAAGAACTTAGTTAGGTGTAGGTAACGATCATGCTTGATGATAAAATAACTACTTACCAAAATAAAAAAGATGACAGTTGGCTTTAAAGTCTCATGGTTTTGTCATGCCACCAGTCCACTCCAACCTCCTCCATATGTGGGTTTGTTGCCTACGTCATTTGACCTCTGCACTCAGGGAAAGGTGGCTATTACGCACCTTTTGGCCTACTGGTAGGTGCTGTTTGGTCCTTCTGAGATGTAATTACAAAAGTGATGGCGACTGATGAGGCCCACTGAATGGCCTGATAACATTCCAAGCGGATGGTGTTTGTGTATGAACTGGGAATGCTGAGTCTGTGGGACAATGGGAGTGATGGTGTATTTACATAATTACATTTGTCTATCCTGGAGGCCGTACTTGTGTGCTTGTGTGTGTCTGTTTATGAGTGTAACACAGGGGGCTATGGGTGTACAAGAGCAGCATACTGACGAGTTCCCAGCATGCACCAATTAAATTACACAACCTACTCTGTTTTTCCCCTTTGCTCATCTTTCAGTCAGTCTTCCCTGATGCTCCTCCTTTATCCCAGTCAGTAAGTGTTAACTGCCAAGCCTGACATGACGACACACTGATGTTCATTTAGGACACTTGGCAGTACATGCTCCTATTTGTTTACTCTACCATTGTAGCATTTTAATTTCATCTTTGTGCTGATATGTGTGGACCCCCAAACCTTTCAATATTAAACAGTATAGGCACGAGGAAATAAATAGTTAACACAGACAAAATAACCTGAGTTTGTTGAATTATTTTTTACTTGGATTATTATAAGGAAATATATTATCCTTTTCACTAAAGTTGATTTAATTCCATCAGCTTTTATTTCAGAATGTCCTTTCTCTAATTTTTTTTTTCAAATTTAACAACATAGTGTATTATTTCGTATTATAGAAAAGTGGCTCCTGCAGATATGCAACATCTGCCTGAGGCAGCAGTAGTATATATTTTATAGCCCAGCTGCTAGTGCCACTAGCACACCTCACTCACATCACTTAGACAAACTGACTCAGGAATTATATAAATCAAAACTTTATAAGAGCTAAGTAAGAAGAGAGAAAAAGGGAGAGAGTGAGAGAAGATAATTCAGTAGGAGTCTACAGACAAGCTAGTGTGTGAGACTGCATTTAGCAGCTTGAAGATAAAAGCTAAAATGCTCACAGTGTCAGTGCCCATGTTATGCAGGTATAATGTCTAATGTGTTAAGACATTTCTGATTAACACTTAACACAACATTATTAGGATTTATCTTTTGGGAACAACTAATGTCTGTACTCATTTTGGTGCCAATCCATCTTGTCAGTGTTAAGGTATTTCATTGGATGAACAAAAACAAAAACAACAATCACTTGCTGATAGCACTACAGTAGATGGAAAATCAGAGAATTAACAGGGAATTAAGGAGTGAACAGGCTCAGCTATCTGGCTACCTGGAATGTCTGTGCAAAATAGTTCATGGCAGTCAACGATGTCTGGGATATTTTAGTCTGAACCAAAGTGCTGGACAGACAAACTGGCCACCACTGCCATCCCTACAGCCAGAGTGGCTGACAAAACCCTCTGCTCTACAAGGGACAGCAATAGAGAGTGAGAGAGACATTCTCTCACTTAAAGCAACAGATCAATGAAGAGAGAAAGAGTTAGAATGAAAAGAGGATCCATACAACAGATTAGGCTTCCTAAATTGGTTTAATAGAGAATTTCTAAAATCAGTTGCTGTGTCGTGAAGAGTAGAAGCAGAGTCCTGTTGAGTTTCTTCCTGCACTGCAACCTGGGATACTTGGAACTCGTTTGAAAGCGATGCTGGGTACCAAAAAATGAGCTGTCCTTCTGAATACTGATTGGCTCAGAGTGAGGTTGGACACCAGGTCTAGGCCAAATGCACAGCAGGGCCGACTGACCCAGAGGTCAGAGGGGTGGAGTGGAATGGAGGCACAGATGAGTTGGTGTCAGAGAAAGAGTACAGCTTTCTAGTGGTTTCACAAAGGGAATTTTTAGCAATAGCGCAAGATTATCAACCCAATATTTTACATCTTCAGGGGTTGATTGCATTTAGTGTTGCAACTGGACATTATTTTCATCAATGATTAATCCACCTGTTTTGAATGTTATAGTTTTCATTTATTAGTTGTTATCAAGACCATACATGTGGGTTAGTAGGGCCCTACTCCACCTTCTAGTCAGCTCAGTGACGCATGGGCTAATGGACCTTTGTCATCATGGTGACAACAATAAATGTGAAGCATACCAGGTTTAACCACAAAAGCAGCTTGGTTAAGCTCAGGTGAAGATCATGGATTAAAATAACTATGAAAGTAACAGCAATGACAAATGGCTTGAAACAAAACAAACAAAACAATGTACAAGCATTGAAAAATCTAGAGGCTACGTGAGCATGGTGAAGCCGTGAGCCTCATTACTGTGGGGGGGTGGGGGGGTGTTACTGTGGGTTAATATAAGGCTGGGTATTGAGGCAGTAATGCCAGGGCTCATGGGGAATTACTGGGGAGATTTGGAGGAAATCTACTGGCAGCAATTTCCTTGTTGCTTTTATTAGCCTAGATGTGCAATTTGCTCCTGGCTGCTTTAATATGACAGGCCATGCCTTGCTTGTGGTTTTCACCTCCACACTAGAAATCTACAGAAATAAAAGAAAATGTGCAAATGTATGTTATGTTATACAATACAACATGACACCGTACTTCAGACCATAGGGCAGTTCTTCATTTGCAGAAAGGTCAGAGGTTGTGTACTGAGATTAAGTGTCTTGCTTGAGGGCATTTAAGCAGTAGTTATTGGAAGAGAGTAAATTCTTGAATTTATATGGTCAAAAGATGGTCCTCCTGCTTTCTTTCTAGGCCACCCTGCACACAGTGTAGCTTGTTTGTGTGTGTGTGTGTGTGTGTGTGTGTTCCTATGTGAGTGTGGTGACAACCCTATCTGCACTAACCCATATCCCCCCTTGGGATGCATAAACACATCAAAGCACCACCCAGCAACATGCTATACATTCACCTAAGCACATAATGTGTCTTCCTCTCACACTCACGTGGGCTCTGCAGGGCCTGCAAGGACAAAGAGATGGACCGACACTGAACGTGAAGAGAAGAGCACTGACAACATAACTCTCACAGCTAATTGTGTACATCATCACGGTTCTAAAAACTGCAGATTAGCAGCAATAACCAGGTGTGAGTTATTTTTCAGGACCTGCCGACTTGATTAAACATTACTTGCTAGGAAAGTCAATAGTTTCAGATACAGTAGAGAAGCATGCTGGGTTTTAATTACTAAGTACGGTGTTGTACTGAGCACTTAAAATGAAGTATGTTTCATTCAAAGCTCAGCAAATCAAACACTGAGTGAAGTGACTTATAAGCCGCGTTGAAAGCCACACAAAGGTAAAGCATATGCATGCACCATCTTTTCTGCTTCCAGTGCTGAAGATAAGCAGCTATCCCTTACCTCCTCGAGTCTCATTAAACCAGGACGTATACAACAACAATATTTCATTTTCAACAAAATGTTAAAACCCCCTGTATCTGCTTCTTACTGTGAAGGAATCTATAGTGGAGGAATGACTTAAAGGCAAATAAGAGACTAGAGGTATAGTGTGCAGGAGCTGTGCCAAGACAAGTGGGCGCAACGGTGGGAGGAAAAGGAGCTGCAGTGTTTCCATCAACAGCAGCTTTGGTTTATGATCCTGGATTGGAATCGGTATGAGTAAGTACAGACAGAGAGACAGTGAACAGTAAAGAGTATACACATGGCAGTTCTAGGAAGATTGTGTATTTGTATTCTCTGCTCACTGATATTCAAAAACTACAAAATCTTTCCTAAATTGATATGTAACTCTTCAGATATGAAGTGATATTGGGTGAAATCTGTCAAAATAAAAAGAAGTTACTGGTCGACAAAACGCTATCTGGTCACTGTTTTGTAAGTTATTTGAAACTGAATCTTTCAAGATAATAGTTTTCACAGTGAGCTTTCACATCCATCATGTAGTGGATACACAGAATGTATAATGTTGTGCCACATGGTGGTACATACAAAGTATCACACCACACTATGTGCTAGATGCATATATGTGATTACTCATTTACTTTGCAGTTATTATTCTGTCTTTTAACAATGGGCTTTCTTGAACTTTAAATATGATTCAAATGAGAAAGAAATTAAGTATTTCATCTACGTAACTGTGATTGACAGTATTTTTACAAATAAAACTTTGCCACTTCAGATTAATAGTATTGCCTGTCATAAAGAATCTGCTGAGCTCCCTGTGACACAGTCACATCTATTTCTCTCTCACTTAACAGTAAGGCAACACACTGTCCTCTTTCAGTTTAGCTTGTTCATAACAATTAACTATTAGCTCGCTACGTTAACACAATCCAATAGTTGACAGACTGTGAGCAAAGCTGAAATGATGACTTCTCTGCAAGCTTTGTTTTGATAAACTGCTCTTGACTTTTTTGCGAGTACAATAATGAGCTTAGGTGTAATGTTTCACTTCACCTGATGCAAGCAAGAAATGCTCTCCCTATAGAGCGCTGAAAGGGTTGCACTGGATTAATAACAAGACAAAATGAGAGCATCATTGTGAAACAGAGTGTAGGATAATAGTAGTTTTGTCTTGATTATTTGCTTTCATAATCACTGGAAGCCAAAATTGTAATTGAAAATAAAATACAATTAGTTGCCCAACCTTACATATACATATCCTATCATGTCACATTACAATTTGTTATGTCATATGGTGGATACATTCAATGTACTGTATCACATTTAATTATATCCTGTCACATCATGTGGCAGATACATACCTGTGACATTCCATCATAGATATGGGATGGGATGTGCATGTCACAGATATAGTGTATCCTGTCAGATCTTCAGTGAATTAGCATACTGTGTGGGAGCAAGCAGACAAAAGAGATCCACAGTCTGACCATCTGTCACACACTGCATCTTGGCACCAACTGAATTTTCAAATGCATGTCATTGCTGCGTCCCACCCATTTGTGATCACTTTACTATATAACTTAATTTAATGAAGCTCTGACCATGAGAGCGGTGGATACAATAACCAGCTACTGCTTCTGGAGAAGGAAGAAACAACAGTTTTCAAGTCTGTGTGTGGCTCTGTGGTAGAGTCAAACTGCCCTGGCAAACACAGAGCTGGTCCCCAGCATCGTGCCCACAGCGACAGCACTTAGGCCTCCGTCCAGCAGCTCTGGACTCACTTCATAAGGACCCCACCAACATCTCAGTTCATGTGTGTTTGTGTGGCTGCATTCTCATTTATGAGCATCTTGACTCTCTACTGCAGGGTGCTGTTTGGTGCAACCCCACATCTTTGACACTTTCAACAACACATTCAATGAGAAAGTTGTTGAAATTAGAAGGAGCCAATTAAAAAAGCAATGGTTGGTAAAGACACATCTACCATATAAACCCATCATTAAGGCATAACTGGAAATATTAGAAATGTCTGAATAATAAAAATATAATTTGATGTTTACTTTGTGTGAGAACATGGCTGTGAGTACAGTGGAGGAAGTATACAGATATAACAACCAGCAGTTGCAGAGAGGATGTTTTCAACAGTGATGAGCCTATTATTTTGTTTAGATTTTACAAACCATCATTTCCTTTTGCACACTGAATGTATATCATAACTATATGATTCCAACTTCTACTTAATGTCTGTTTTTCACTGCATCTTTTTGTGGTTAAGGTGAACTGAAAAATCCTTATTTGATTTTAAGGAGATGCAGGTGTTTCTTTACATTATATTGAGAAAGAATAAATTATAATGAGGTTTTACAGTTAATTATTTTAGTTTAAATATAGAGAGACTGCTGCACTGATGCAGTAAAAATTCACCCAACAGTACTTCTAAAATGATGATTTTGCTATTCTGTGTTTATAGAATAGAAACAGTTTTGCATTTTCCCTTGTTCTCAGTCAAGTAGATTCAGTTATGCATTCTCCCCTATGGATGATATGTTCCTATTCTGAGGTAAAGCCCCTGAGCGACACTGCACTGAAAACTGCATGTCTGGCACTCTTTGGTCAGAGTCTTGGAAAATGTGGAAAAAGGAGAATCACAGAAAGGTGCCACACCTTGGGGGACAGAACTAATGAAGCAGGTAATGAATGAAACTGCTTCCTAAAACATCAGCTAGCACAGCTGGAGCATAATGGACTGCAAAAACAAATGAGTCACTTATCAGCTAGGTTATGTTTTGCCCACCAATGTTGTTGGCATAAATTCCAGAAATGATTAATGTCCAACTCATTATAAAACAAAACAAATAACTCTAATAAATAGAAGCAAAGGGAGAGCTGATTATTAAAAGCTTTTCAGACCTTTTTTGAATGGATCAAAGTCCAAAAATGGCAGATCCTACACTTCCCAAAGCCAAAATCCAATCCTCCCTATATGGGAAACACCAATAATAACACCAATCAAACCCTAAACCACAACCCCAGTTTGTAATGCAAATCCTTTATGACATCATTATGACATTTTGTCAAACTAAACAAAGGTCCTCCAGAGCCACAGAAAATCTCATATAGTTGATTTCATTGCCTGGACCTGCTTTCCAAGATGACTAAAACTTGATATATCATAATATAAAAAGGCCTGTGTGTATATTGGTTGTGTGTGCTCTCCTAGCAGCTGTCAGAGTGAAGCCTGAAATTTCTAACAAAAACAAGGCAAAGAAAAAAAAAACAGGCCAATTCTTCACGGATGAAATGGAGTGGTGGAGTGGCAGGTGGCCTCCCCACAGGCGCAGTGCTATTGTCCTCTGTTGTCCCACCATCCCCCTCATGGTCCACTCTGACCCACCTCATCTGCTTCCCCATTGGCCCCTGTTATGCCCCATCAAGCTGGGGAGCTGCAGCCGTGAGCCTGGACCTGAAACACCCCTGTCTGAAGGATACACACATGTGTAAAGCTGTGGACCTTGAGGGCGTTTCCGGCCTTATCAACACAGACCCTGTGGAGGGTGACACCCTACAAATAACAGTTTAATATCTGAGTAATGTATCTGGCCTCCTCCCTTGCTGTGCTGGGGCAACCTGGTGGGCCATGAGGCAACTGAACAGCCTTTGCTCTCTGAAGTCTATACACAAACATGTCTATACACTCACATACACATTTTATTTTTATGTAAACACACATAATCTGATAAAATGTCATGAAGCTGTAAAACTGGGGCACAAATGCCAGCAGCCGGCCAACAAATGGGCATATAAAACATATATCTTCATACTCCACCTGCTCCTGATGCTAACGTTGTCAGTGTAATTGCTGCAGACCAAACAGCTGTATTGTGGTGAGTCTGCTATTTGTCTATTCATACAGCCTGCTGATTATCCACCCACTGTGATTAAGTCAGCAGTACGCATATTGAAGGGATGCTTGAGAGAATAAATATTTATAACTATGAAATAAAAGATTTTCTGTGGTAAACTGGCCAGAGAGGCCTGCATGGGGGAGAATGAGCAGGTTTGTTTCAGTTCACTCTCTCTTTGTGTGCACGGTTGCCTCTACCGACTCGAATGAAGGCAAATTCATAAATAAGTATTTTAACCATAATCCTGCACATACAGCAAATATTTAATCTGGGAGGACACAATGTTTAAATAGCCCTTTTTGTCAGCATGTTAAAATTTGCTGGATAATTTTCAGTGTCCTGACAGACAGTCAAAACTAAAAGGATATCTGGAACAACAAATGCTCCTTGAAGATATAGGAAATAAATGAAGATGTTACAGAGAAGCTCCCAGGAGACTGGCTGCAATAATGAAAGCCTAAAACACAGGTAATGAAACCTATAAAAACACATTTAATAGCTGTAACAAGAAGATGACAATTCTGAGACAGTTCTACATCTCCGGTAAAATACATGATTATAAAAATAATGCTCAGGCTCTGTTGTGAACTACTGACAAAACAATATATTCTACCAGATCTCCTGCAGAGCTCCTGGGCCATCCTAAAGTAAATATGTTACATTTGCCACCCCCTTACTAGATACAATAGGTCTTCCTCCACATTAATTGAGACTACATCATTTTCCTTTCTTATTCTTCCCCACTAACTCCGGTCATCTTGAGGTGATGATGGTAGTCAGAGTCTTGTTCTCTAGACTCTTTTACTGCCTACCAAATCAAATATATCATAATAAAGGTATTAGCAGTGTAGGTGCACTGCTGACAATGACCACAAGATGTCCCAACATGTTCTAAAGCCAAACACATATTGAGATTATATAGGAGGACACTCAAAGCTCAGAGGTAAAAGATCGATTATTGTTTGATTTCACTGTCCAAAACAACAGGTCAGAGAACCTGTGTTCTGTGATCATATATATACACACACACACATATGTATTTCTCAGTCCCTTTAGCAGAATAAAACTAGAAAATACATGAAATATATACACAGTATTAAAAAACACAAATGTCAAAAAAAATCAGCAAACAAAAAGGATAGTTGAGATGTAGTACTCAGTTTGTTCTAAAGAAATATGAAGAATCTAGAGAGGCCAAGGGCAAAAACAGGAGTGGAAGACCAAGAAAACTGTCAGAATATGATGAGAAGAGTTTATTCTTTGAGAGACTGAAGGAAATCTAACAAGGACCTGGCTCAGCATCTGGCAGCTACATTTGGATGCCAGGTTGGTCCTTCCACGGTCTGAAAAAGCCTGATCAGGAACAGCCTTTGTGGAAGGACAGCAGCCAAGAAATCACTTTTTCAGAAGGAGGACAAGGAGAAAAGGCTGCATAACCTCACAAAGTGAAGATCAGTGGAAAAGAGGACTATGGAGTGATGCCATGTTCAGGTCCAGTCATCGACACTATGTGAGAAGACGACTTGGAGAAAGACGGCAGAATGAGTGCTCACAGCCTTCAGTGAAACACGGTGGAGGCTCTGTCATGGTTTCAAGACAGGTTCCACAAAAGACTTCAAGCTGTGCTAAGTGCAAATGGAGGTCATGCTAAATACTGACTTTGGACTGTAGAAGCCATTTTGTTCTAAAAACATTGTCTTTAATATTGTGTACATATGTCCTGTATTTTCTGGTTCTTAATAAAGAGACAGAAGTACATAGAAATAATCATTATAGTCTGGCTAAAAGAGCCAAACTAATGGTGGGCTAAGACTTTTGTACAGTACTGTACTTTAGATTATACAATATATTTTTTAATTTTTCCCAACAGAAGTGCAGAGAGGTTCTACCTGAAGATGCTGCAGCCAATCTACTCACTGAGACAGAAGATCTGAGCATATTACTCTGGAGATAAGGGTGCAGATAAGCAAGGTCCAGTCTACTAATGGGCCACTAACCGACCCATTAATGTGTTTAATCTATGCCCTGTCCCTTCCTGCCTCACATGCTGATACATGAGGGCCTATCCAGCTTTGCGACAAGGGTTCACTGGATTGATAATAATCAGAATGTGACTCATCTTATTGTACATGGGAAAATTGTCTCTCTGACATTTGTCTGAATAATTAATGCTTTCTCAGTCAAACAGACATCAGCTTAATGAGACACAATCCTGGGTTCACCCATCCTTTGCTGTACACATGATGACTATTTAGCAGGCTAAATATTACTGACAAAGAAATGCACAGCCAAAGCAGAGGCACCCACTCAGCATTAAAACCACCACCGCACCACGTGGTCTTAATGTTTTTATAATGGGATGACATAAGAAAAGAGCAGATAATGTTCTGACCCGGAAATTAAGATCAGGAATGAAAATAGGTGTGGTAGCTAATCACAAAATCTTGATTTCCAGTGGAAAGTAATTACCCTCCAAACGTCATGCAAAAAAAGAAAAAGAGGAGCAGGGGCACTGTTTCACATCTGTGGCTGTTAGCCACTGGAGCTGAGTGGCATTCATCCTCCTCTCTGCTTTCACTCTCCTAGTCAGTAAATCACTGTCTTTTTTTTAGACTTTTCCACCTTCTGCTGAGGTCAGCTACGAGCAGTCCAGACGTAAAGAGGAAGCACCCATCAGCTTTTTAAGTCCAAAGCCTCTGCCACTTAATGCAGTCTGAGATAAAGCAAAAGACAATCCAATCAGCCAGCTGAGAATCAGACCTGCTACATCCCTGTGATTCTGCTATTTTTGGACAGAAAAGTGCAAAGAGTTGCAGAAAGGAGCTTTTGAAAAAAGATGCAGAGACAAAAACAGTAGCTGCGTAGCACTTCAGTCGATACATCTGGGATAGAGGCACATTACGTTTAGGCAAGTCAGACTCATTGTTTGTTAAGAGGGAAATAATTTCCCATGAGACTGTTTTACAAAGAAACTGCAATTCAACATAAACACAAAATTGATGAGCACTCTCATCGTGCCATGATAAAAAATTCCCCTTACATCAGGCTGCAACTGGAACAAGATAAATTTGGAACAATTTTTTGGAAATAACCTCTCGAGACTAATAAGACATTTTCAGAAAGAGAATGTATGTCCACTGCATTGCAGGAGAGAGAGTGTTAACAGATTATGCCTATAAGAGACAATGGCAGTTAGCTGACATAAGGCCCCAGTGCTGAAAAGAGGCCTTTAACTGCAGCTTGGATGCCAGAAATAAAAAAGGAAATAATCTACTGCCCCACCAATTTTAAACTCCCAAATCCCCCACCAGTCGATGGTTGCCCAAAACTGAGAGAGAGTAGCTGCTCCAGAGTGAATGACAAAGACAATTAAACAACAATTGATTAGACACAGCTATAATATGAGGGAAAACAACAAACTTGATTGGACTATGGGTAATGATAAATGAGGCAAACAGTTTATAATTAATTAGAGTGTAAGGGCAGAGACGCGCCAAGCCAACATGAAAGAACTAGCAATGACATAGGCCAACCAGCATTTATGTTCTGCACCTGCTTGACAGAAATAACTCCCCCTACCAGCAGTTGGCAGTATCTGTATTTGCCACTCAGAAAGGGAAAGAAGAAGAACTGGAATGCGGAAGGATAAGCTGTAAAAAAAAAACGCCTTTGTCTTTGGTCTTTTGGTTGTGAGCTCAACAGCCAATCAGAGTGGTCTCTCTCACAGACGAGTCCAATGCTGATTCAACATGCGGAATTGGCCGAAAAGCTGCCAACAGGGTCCAACTAGTGCGGATGGTGTGGGACACACTAGGAGGACAAGCCCCGGCAGATGCTCACCGACAGACTGTCGGTGGCTGATGGCTGACCACCGACTTGGTGAGTCATGGGCCTAAGAGAATGTTATGATGGAAAAATGCCCACTTTGATACGAAACTGCTGGTTATCTGGGTTTCACCTCTGTGTGCCGGGGTAATGAAACATCCACTCATAGAACACAAACAAACAAAAATGTGATGGTCTTTCTAAACCTCTATATTGTCTGAACCTCACTTAAATTAAATGTTTGGGTCCTGCAATTCCAAATTTACTACAAAGAACACTATGCTCTTCTGGCTTGTACGTGACTAATGTTTAAACAGAGTGTCTTGTTTAGAAGAATATCAACTGTACATGAAATTATAAAACCAGTGGGGTGTAGACTACCCTTTTCAGCCCTGAGTCTTTGCAGGTACTCTTTTTTTGGGCTGCATAAAATCCCCAACAACCACCACCAATAAGGTAGAGCAGCCTGTAATAGCCTAAGGCAAAACCAAGAGCAGAAAAAAATAATCTACTAACCACATGCTATACCATTTGCTGATGTTCACTGAACATATTGCTTTGAGCACAGTAGGTAAGTGAAGGCAGGTCAAATGAAGGTTTAACATTTCTGTCAGCTCAAATCTTCTCTCATCTGGACCGTGGCTAAACAGTAAAATAATAATATTCAGAGAAAGCAGGAAGGAAAGTCAAATTGAATCAATAAAAGTGAAAAGTGAGCAGGACATGTTCCTGCCATGTCCAGTCGAAATGATATCCTGGTATAAAAGTTTTAGTTCAGTCTGTATCAGTTTGTATCTGATAAGAAATGAAAGGAACAATTTAAACAGTTTTAGATTGCTAAAGATTATAGAGTGTGAAGAATTTGTCAGTATTACTATAACTGGACAACTGTTTTCAATCTATAAAAGTCTGAATGCCATGATTATACTTAAATATGATTGGGTGTTAAGTAACAATAATGTAATACTGGTCCACTACAGAAAACCAGTAAAGTTTACTTTGATGAGTGACTGGTTTGAAGAAAGCTAACAATGGTTGCACCATGATTATTGGTTATTACATCAAACTTCACTGCTGCTTCTCTCTCCGAATCACCATTATTATCCATTTGTCCCTAATGAAAGGTTTCAAAAACAAACTAACACATGGAAGAAAGCTGATGAAAATGACCGAACATCATTTTCAAAAGACTTTTTTTTTTGGAGTGTGTGCACACTGCAAGAGACAGTTTGCCTGCATGCACTTGTTTGTATTCTGCCGCAAGGCCGTATTAAGATTCAAATCATGTCTGCCTCCCATCTTGATAAATGGAAAGAGTCTGCAAAAACTTCCCTAAATGGCCCTCTGGCATGGCTGGGGAATAAATTGAGCTAATCAAGGGTGGCCTCACAATCACTGCATCCACAAAGTAATCAAAGAGTTGAAAAGGAAACACAGTGTGCCTGTAGACATAGGCATGTGTGTGGATGTGTGTCAGAATCAGTTTCAACATATCTCCTTGTCTGGGCACTAAAAGCCACTTTGAAGCGTTGTGGCTGTAATTGCTGCTTTTCTTCCAGTCATTGTACATGCGCGTTGCCACAGCAAATGTAAAAGCCTTTCTGTCATATCGGTACGGACGCAGTAAGAACAGAGCCTGCCTACATTAATAATTACTCGATCACTGACAGGCTGTTCAGGACAACCCTGGAGAGATGTGGAAGTACACAGCTATGGTGAAGAAGCATGGTAAACTAAATGTTGACACTCAATAAGAATGAGCTCTTTGGCTCAAATGGCTTCTTTATGTCAAGATTCAAACCTCAGTGGATACAAACTAATGACTGAGAGAGGAATGACTTTGCAAAGTTCCACCTATCTTAACCCTCCTTCCTCCATCCCCATATGGTTTGATTCTGTTCAAAATGAAACAAGGCCAAATAACAATCTATTCCTCTGGGCCTGGTGACCGCAGAATAAATCCTGGGATTTGGGCAAAAAGCAGTGCACCTGCTTTTCTAGCTAATGGGCACGCTCACACTCCCTCCAAAAAATGTTTCCTGCAGCCAATTTAGTCACTGGCAAGGATATTCTCGGAGGTGGCGATCGTAGCAAATAAACAGTGAGACTGTATGTGTGTGTGTGTGTTTCTTTGACTGGTTCCCCCTATGGAGATGCCTGAAGCATGATGGATAACCACTCGGCAAGGCTGCTGTTCTTTTCTACGAGCTTGGGTCCAGCCCCAGGGGTGTCACTACATTCACTACATTAAACTAGTCTGGAAAGGCAAATTCTACACAAATTCAACTTGATCACCTCATACATTTTGAACTCTCTGCTCCGAATTGCCCCTTAGGTCTGAAGACAGATGTTCTGCTTGCCTGAAGTCGACCCTACCTGCAGGCACACTTACTTTTAACACTGTGTCAGCTCCTGCTGGTGTTTAAATGGCCCATGTTAACCTTGTGTCAATGTTTATGCAAATATTTGTTACTTATGCTCATTTCTTCCAAATAAGGTCTTTTCCTAACAAGCACAAAGGGCAACAGCCAGAAGCTAGAACACTTTGCAAAGGTGAATCAGGACTAAATACACATAAGAAAATATGAAAACTGCAAGAAGAAAGTATAAACATAACCAGAAGCAAGATTGTCTGTGGTCATTCAGAGGTTAAAGAGGCCTCAGATGTCTGCTTCTGCCAGCATTACAATATTCCGCACTCACTCCAACACAATTCAATGCCCTTACCTACCACCAATGTTGAGCACCAACCTAATATGTAAGTCACCTTCTCAACTGTCATCAAAAAACAATCAGTTCCACTAAACCAACAGGCAGTGTTCAGCTGCCGCATAATGAAAATGTGACTTTGAAGTCCAATGTAGAAAAAGTCACAGAAAACAGAACCAAATGCAAATCTCCAATTTGAAATGGAAAGTGTTTCACCTACAACCTCAGCAATCTCCAGCTTTCCATCTCTGAGCAAAGACAAATGTTTAATAGCGTTCCCTTAACTTTTGTTGATCAAATACTTGTGGAGACCTTGTGACCTACAATTCTGTTCTACAAAGGGGCCCAGATGGATTGAGTCAAGATGACATCCTGTGAAACACAAGGACACAAGTTTCTGCAGGCAGCACAAAACCTGCCATACTTACTTCTCATTCTACGCAGAGTGGCCTAAGTGCTCAGTCAGTCTGGTGAAAGAGGCACTGGTGAGTGGCACACTGGTGTAATGGCTCAATGATGAGAACATTACTGAGGGAACAGAGAGAGGCTTTTTCAAAAGGTAATGGGCCATAATCCCACTGTTTGTAACAACAAGAGGGTATATCAAGACTTCATGGGACCTGAAATACCTCCACAGTCCCCTCCCTTTCTGAGTGTGCTCTTGCAAGAGGCTGGCAGAATGAAGGCAACTGAAGCGAAGAAAATAGACTTGCATTTGGAAAGGAATTACACAAATATTGTTGTGGATATTCACTGTTTGGAGGGCAACCAAGTCCATGCTGAGATTAAACGTGATGTACCTTCTTCTGAATGTGGCAGTGCTACAGATATATTCTTTTTATTTCATGTGCAGTGGGACAATTTGGATTATGTGTGTTCAGGACATTGTATACAGCACAGTTTTCATACCTGGGTGCTATCACTGATTGTCAGTGGTAGACCGCAGCAAATGTAATTTCCTGTCTGCATTACTCATGCAGGAAAATTAACATAGTATGTATCATTGAAAAGACAAGAAAGTGATCTGAATTACACATACACAACTTAATGACCACATTTGACTGTTCATGTTCCTCGCCTCTGCTCCCTTCCCTTCCATAATCCCTCCTTCATGAACACTCGGTGCATCTTATCTATGTCGACCCATGCCTCCTTTGCTCACACACCGCTGCCTTTCCTGTTAGGAGGCAGGACCACTGTGAGTGAACAGGCCCTTCCTCTGCGCCATGCTGATAGAGCCTTAATCTGAAGACTGATGCTCAGGCAGAGGCTGATTAAAGGGGGCCGACGAGAAAGAGGCAGGGCCTTATCACGGCAAGTGAAAGCATCTTAACTCTAAGCTAATTGACCGGGGAGCGATTGGCCAGCTGCTGGGCAGAGATTGGGTCA
>NW_018127896.1:5477171-5480002 GCF_001952655.1 Monopterus albus | reverse complement strand
TTAATAAACTCAACCTTGTGATCCACCAAGTTCTCTCGAAACCGGGCTGAATGTTCTCCTGTCAACTTCCTCTCAACGGAAGGAAGAACCTGGGAAGGCTGGTGTAATTTTTAAAAACCCAATTTAAAAATTTGGAAAGTAAACAGACTAATTAATCTTAACATTAAAGGCAACCTTTGTGTAGCCAGGAACATTTCCTCATGACACCCTCTTGGTATCTGCAGAAACTGAGAAAAGCTGAGCTCTGTGCCTGGCATCCTAGAAGCAAGACCTCAACAGAACAGCAAAAACTTGGCACTGAGAAATAATGAATTACTTCTTCACTAAGATATAGTATCAGAGAGATAAGAATGCATTTTTATATGCATTTTCAGTACAATGAATGAGTACCTGAATGAAGTAATTTTTTCCTTGACTTGGTCCATTTTGGCCCTGGAGGGAATATTAGATTTGCACAAATGTTGAAATAACATGTAACTTGACTTGATTAATAGGCTATGTTAATTGGTATTTATTATAATTGGACTCTCTGGACTATGTAAATTTTACTGAAATGTGAGAAACAACAGGACATACATTTCCTACAACTGCTCCAACACTTTACTTTCTGACAGCTCATTTATAATTAGGCCTTAAGAGGTGCATTTTAGACATAAACATTTTAACCTTAAATGAGGCACGGAGCTCTACTCTACATGCTACCAGTACAAGACGTCTGTTGGATGAATCCTGGTCCCTTGTCATCGCCCCTCACTCCCCCTCTCTTAACTGCTTGCATTAGCATAAAACTCTTGTCAGACAGTGTGCGGGATTCAGCAGAAGTGCAACTGGAGAAAGAGAACACTTTAAAAAAACTGAAATGGGAGAGTGCCAGGCTAGCATTGGATCTGTGGGGGAAAACTCATTTCAACAACCCAGAGCTGCACCACAAGCAGAACAGATGTGAAGCACCTTAAATATGCCAAGTTCAAGCCCATTTCAATATTCGCTCTTCAGCAAATCTAATACCTGTGACATTAAAATAAAGCTGCTTTCGCTGGATTTGTGCTCCAGCTTCCCTGATAATATCAACAGGGCAAAGCAACACTTGAATACTGACAAAGAAAAATTGGCAGCGAGTGCACTTCAAATCCACCTGAAAGAGAGACCAGATACTCAGCCCTCTTGTAAATGCAATTTTGAGCACAATATCATTATGAAAGTCTTGAACAGAGAACTGATTACTAAGATTTTGTGCCACCAGAGGTGAAATAAAAGCAGTTGTCAGCCGGTCCACTAAAAGGTTAGATTTAAGAATAAGATGATAAATGGATGAGGCACTATCTGATGTTTCATGACTGACATGAGAAAACGTGAAAGATACAAAGACACGTACTATATCCAGGAAGGGCTAGATCAAGTTGCCTTGCTGAGGCAGAGTGTTTTTGTAACCATTTATTATGATATATTTTAAGGCAAAATCCAACAATTCCCTGGTTGAAGTTGAAAAGTGCAAATCAACAGGAAACTCCTGAAGAAGATATCAAAGATGAAACTGTCAAATTCCTCTGATTTAACAAGAACACTGCTGCATGTAGTTTCTTGCTAAACCTGAGTGATGTCTGCTATAATGAAAGGCGTGGGGATATCCACAGAGGTTTATGTGTCCGTTCTGTATGCACTGAGGCCTCTCCCACTCTTCCACATCAGTTTGATGTAACTGTATTTTTACTCTGTACTTGCCTGTAAAGCTTCTTTTACAGTGAGGAGAACTGAGTCCAGAAAGAGAAATTCATCACCTGACAAGCAGTGTAACAAATCTGCTACATCTTTTTCCATAATTTCACACAAAAAACATGTTTGTTATTTAACCAAGGGTCTACTGGTGAATCAGAAATACTGAAACACCTTGACGTGTCCTTTGGCTTTCTCTAAATCATAATTAGCGTTACAAATCTTAAATTATTCTAAATGAACATATGCAAAACTAACACTGTTAATAATAAAAAAAACAACAATAATACTGGGCTTTGAAGGCCAGGGAGCTTTAGCTGAGGTGTGTGAGACAGACACAGTAAAATTGGGTGTTTAAGTTTTTCTACCCTGGAGCAACACAACACATCCTGAGGGCATAAAAGGAATAATAAAAACTCAGTCAAATAAATGGTAACAGATATATAAACAGCAAATCTAGTTACACAGCAAGCTTCCAGAACATCTGTGTTTGATTTTGGTTTCTTTTTTAACATAACATAAGGAAGCAACTGACTGTGCAGTGATTCCCAGCAGCACCTTAATGCATCATACCAAAAAAAAACATGCAAAAATGAGTCTACACTCAAGAACGTAAAACAATAATGTAACAGAGTCATTGTGTTCACTAATGACAGATTCCTAAGCAAGTTTCAAGTAAAGTAAATGTGCTTGTTTTATCCACTGTGTGCATGTGCATATGTGCATACAGTATATTGTAGCTGCCTACATGTAGGCTGAAGGTAACTTGCTTGCTGACATCTGTCCATTTGAGTTAATCCTACATCACTTTCTTGCAGTACACAGGCCTCTGTCATCCTGCGGTAAACTACTGGCTGTTAGGTATTTTTAGTCAGATAGAAATTGGATAGATACTTTATGTATTAGAAATGTTTAGTGGAGATAGGATGTCTAGTTAGACTGTTAAATGCTTAGGCATGCTTATGAGTTTCTACAGGGTACATCTGGTCAAGGATACTAGAGAGAAGAGTTGATGACTGTCAGCAGACAGGGTGTTTAATATTATTATTACTACGTGTATAACTGTAGCCTTAGCCATAATATGTTCTTATGTTTAAGACACGACATGTACTAGAGGT
>NW_018127896.1:5461770-5476980 GCF_001952655.1 Monopterus albus | reverse complement strand
GTAACAAGAACCAGTCCTTCATGGCTCTAATTATTCATGTTGTTTCTTCCCAGAAAAAGTAAGAATAAATAAATAAAATGATTGAAAGGCAAAAAAAGATGATGCACTTTTAACAAATGCCACTATGGCTCCAAGGTGCTGTACTGTATGTTCACCTCTGCATGCTGATCCACCAGGACATTAAATAATGGTTGATACAACAGAAAGCGAAGAACTGGCCCTGGTCAAAAGCATGTTTTGTGAGACTAGGAGAGACAAGCAGCAAGAATTACAGGGGCTGAGACACTGATAGAGTCAGACTTTAAGAATTAGACGTACACTGAAGCTGAGCGAGACAGAAAGTGAGAGGAAAGGAGGGAGAGTGAGCGGGGCTTTGTATGGTGTAAATCACTGGGCCTGAAGCATGGTACCAGGCTGGCCAAGCAGCTGTTTGGTATGCAGTGTGTAAAGCCTTTTCTCTATCAAAGCTGACATCCTGGGCAGAGGAATTATGATGAGAGATGATTGTATCATGACTGTAATTGTAAATGTAAATCCTGCAGCGCAACCACCTTCTTTTTGTGCATAACGTTGAGTTGCCCAAACAAAATTTACATTCCGCTTCACATCATGCGGTGACTGCATTACTTCGACAAACAATAACCATTGATAAATGAATAACATAAAAGGAGATGATTAACTCCAGAAAAGCAATCTGGGCAGATAATTTATGCTGTGCTCATGTGCTGAGGCTTCTCCAAACGGCAGTTGTTTTTTCTTTTCGGTGTATGCATATGTATGGCTATGGGAGCAGAGAGTTATAGTCTGCGGACACATATTTACAGTACTTGTCATTGTCATTAGAACATTTTGTGTTTCAGTTATACAATAGCTGGGGAGCTTGTACTTTGTAGGTTTCAGTCTCCTTCAAATTAAATTCCGCACGTATAATGAAATAGCTGGGGATTCATCTCATTATCAAATAAACTACGATTTGTGACACATAATTAGTGCAGTGTAATAATTGGTCTGTGGTGATTATATAGATAAAATAGAAAGTATGGTCTATCACCTTCTGTACGGGACTCCAGAGGCATCCATCTCATGCAGACAAGGAGACTCAGCGCTGCATTGATACACCACCACCAATTAGCATACACAAATAGCTGTGTGCTGCAGCCAATGAAGTAAACAAGCGAATGGAGTTGGATCAAATTAGCTTAATTAAAGAATCCCATTGATGCTGCTTTCTTTATATTGCTCTTCCTGTCTGTGGAGGATTGATTTTAGAGCTGCTTCACATGACTAAAAATACTTGCTGGACATATTTATCAACCACCAGAGAATCACCCCTATGAATCATGGTGAAAGTTAAACGCTTAGTTCACCTACAGTAAATCATAAAATGTTCTCACTTACCTCTAATGCTACAATATCTAACCGTGGAAATAACTTCTGTTGTATATCTCTATTTTGAGTTATCTACCTATAAACAGCTTCTACAAGCAACCCATCCAATACAGCTGAGGTAAATAGAATTTCATTTATCCTGTTCACAGCACTGAACAATTACATTTGGAAGTCTCAACAGCTACATTTTTTTTTTCAAGAAACAATGTCAAACTGCAAAAAGTTTTCATTGGAACTTGTTTTTATCCAAAAGCAATGTCACAATACAAAACAGCTGACTGCACATTGTGCAAATTATCCTTAGCATTATGAATAAACCTGAGTGAATTTTGCAGTTCCTTGAGCACCACAAATTTCATTTACCTCCGCAGTACTGGGATGGCATCAAACGTGTCACTGGAAAAACAACAATACATAAAACAAAAACCATCTCAAAGGCCTTGGAAATATGAAATATGTGTACTCAGTTAACTCAATAGGCTAATAATAAGATGCTATCATACTAAAAGCACAGAAACAGTCCCTGTATTTTCATTTGGAGTTTGACATCCAAACTGTAAACTACATTTAGACAATCAACCAGCTGTTCTCAGCTATTGTTAAGGCTCAAAACTCTCTGGTCTGACCATCAAGTATATGATCCTTCACACACCACAACCCAGGGAAAGAAGACCTGTTCAATTTCTCTTTATTTTCTGTCCATATCCCCTCCTAGTGCAGTGATTGGCAGCTCTGGTTAAATCTGTGACCCAGAGTCCAATTACATGGAAGGGGTGTGAAGTATATGAGTCCGATTACGGCCCCATCTTCCCAGAAATAAGGACTCTGTCACCAGGGAGCTAGGGGCCTCACAGAATAATCCAAGCCTGGCCACAAATGAGAGTGGTATTCTCTTTTCTGTCACTTCTCATTGCTGTGAGGTGGCTGCTCGGCATGTGAACAAAGTAACCTGCAAACAGGCAGCGTAGCAGAAAATGCAAACACATAGCCTGGTATTTACATTTATCTCACACTTGATCACAATTATGCACACACACATATATGCACAAATAAACATACACAAACATCCTCTTTCTCAAGTGACACACACACGATTGCACATCCATGCATATTTAGACATTAAGCG
Organism: Monopterus albus; assembly: GCF_001952655.1. Classification (NCBI taxonomy): domain Eukaryota; kingdom Metazoa; phylum Chordata; class Actinopteri; order Synbranchiformes; family Synbranchidae; genus Monopterus; species Monopterus albus. The sequence continues at coordinate 5,474,465 of NW_018127896.1, read as the reverse complement.
GCCTATTTTTAAATGTTAATAAACTGAATTCCTCAGGAGCTGTCTCACATCCCCAAACACAACATCAAGTGAACACTAACATTAATAATGCAGATCCCATCACAGCGGTTAGTCTTATCTACTTATAGAAAATAAGGCCCATAGCATACCACACCAAGAATACTAAAAAGCAATTATTGCTCTCAGCTGTGGTGAGCCCCAATTAATGAGGGAGAGTGAGACAGTGGAGGTTTGAACTAAAAATCTGCCGGATAATTTGTTTAGAGCATTAGAGGGGGAAAAGTTCTCCAAAGAGTCTAGTTAATTGTACTGTTCTGGTGAAGTTGGGAAAGTGCAAAGGTAAGATTGCCTCTGGTAGAAGGAGGCCCAAAAATAATAAATGTACACAGCTCTTTTTAAGACCAGAAAACCATTTATTCTCCTTATAATTTGCACGCTAATTGTTGCGGTCAATTACGCTAGCAAGTTCTTGCCTTTTTTTTTGCAGATGAGGCAGCACAAACTATGGTGCTGGACTGAATGTAACAACAGAAGAAGGGTGCATGTTCTGCTACAGTGTCGGAATACATTTTCTTTATCTCTGCATGACCAGGTGACACCTGCACCCCTCTTCTTGCTGATACCCGAGTCAACCTCTCAAGAGTGAGAGCATCTCTCATACTGGTACCACAGGGTCAGAGGAGGCTGACTTTCATGTGGTGACCAAAGTCAGGGTTAAAACCTACTCTGAATCCCTTGGCTCTAAAGCTTAAGCCACACACACACACACACATACATACACATCTGTGCATGAGTAAAACACACACACACACATACACATCTGTGCATGAGTAAATGTGTATTTATGTGGGAGGGGTGTGCGCTGAAAGGTCAAGAATCAGCCCACATCCTCCCTCAAAAGGAGGAGAGAAGAGCAGTGGAGAGCTGGTTGTTTGGTGTGGGTGGGTAGCTGTATAAATACAGTAAACAGCATGACGTTTGCCCTGTTCTCAAACTTACCTACAGTATTTGTAGTACATCTGTGGATGATGCTACTAAGTCTTCATTAATTTTCAGTTGACATTTAACATTGATGCATAAGCACAATAAGAAATGCCGTGTCCTCCCACTGTTCAGTCTGAATACAAATGAAATTCTAGGTGCCACAAGGTTTCAACAATATACTGTACCATGGAAATCAATTCTTATACTTAAAGTACTTGACACCACAAAATTCTATCTAATAATAAATAAACAACAACAAAAATTGTATGTCTCATGCACAAAATTTTTCAAAAACAGTTACTGATACAGTACTGTCTAAACGTTTAAATGTTAAATCTGATGATATTCTATACTTTACACTACTGTCAACAAATCCTATGAAAAGAGCAATTAATCTCTAACAGCTCAATATACAGTAGCTTGTTTCTCTGTGCAACAGACCTCTATTGTCCAAAAACTATTAAAAACACAAGTGAGTCACACTGCTGCACAGGAAGCTGCTCTTTTATTACCATGAACGCAAACACGCTGCAGATTTCTTCAAGTCAATCCCACATTCAGCATGCTCTCCTGCTGCTGTAGATATTCAAAAGAACACCTAATGTGTATTAATCTGCAGCATAACATAGTCCCCAATAAACACACAGTTTACTCCTTTCTGGGTGAAATACATTAGAAACAACAGCGGCCATCTGTTTTATGAACTTACTGAGCCTTAAAAAGATTGACCAATTTTTAAATATTTACATCTTCAGTAGGAAAACATGAGCTTGGGGCTGATTGTCACAGACAGAGGAAGAAAGTAAAACTACTGAGAGATGGCTTACAGCATTGCTGTTTTTCTTGTCATGGGATTTGTTGACAGCAAAGCTATTTCAGAACCTTGATGCATAAAAGTGAAACTATGTGCACAGTTAGATAACACAGCACAGTGTAGAACTAGTTTTTGTGATTTTTGAGCTAACCACATTCCGTTTCATCATATCTTACAGCACGAGCCTGCTGCGCTACTTCGCCTCACATCTCACAGCAAATGTTGCCATTACAATAATCTACATTCTTTATAATAACATTATTTTCTTAACAACACTGTATTCTCCGCTAACCAGACTCCTATATCAATGCCAGCATGTATTACCCTTGACACTCAACAGTGCTCTGGTAAAACATGAAATATAGTCTCATAAAGGTCTTATCAGCCAGACGAGTGAGCCTAAAAGCTCCAGACGGGTGTGCTTAAAGGCTCATGGTGAGTTTAAAAGACTTAATGATGTCTGGCTTCAGAATATTTTTAGCTAGATGCACACTACAGGTTTCTTTGGTAAGCAGTTCACCTGCTCTGCAGTTCAGTAGTTAGGTAACTTACTGATTACACAAAAATAAAAAAAACATCTAACCAGATTTTCACAGTTTTCTACATTTGTACTGGATGTGATCCAGATATGGTCCTTTGCATGAAATTATGTTTTAAATAAACCAATGCTGCCAAAGTGTAGAATAAAAATGGGCATGGACAAAACTATTGCAGTGCTTATTTGTAATGAACAACAGCCTCAGCTACAATCTCACCTATAGCAGCACATCAGACATCTTTCAGCAGCAGAATTCATTCTGATTGAACAGCACATGCAAACTCCTGCTCCCCAACTGTTTGCTGTTTACCTGTACTGTGTCACGTTTTACTCATATTTTTCAACAGTCAATAGTGTTTGTTTTTCCTTGCCTCCTGCTTCTCCACCCAACAGACACTGTTCAGTCAATTCACCATGAGGAAAATAAAAAACTAAACAATTATTACTCACAAGTATGATGTTCTGTTCTGCCAGTGGTTTGCTTTAATCCTGCATCAAATCATAACAGTTAGCCTACAGTCAAAGTCAGAGACATAGAGATTTTCTTTTTCTCACACCAAATATCTGCATTATTGCTTACCCAGCAACACAGAAACCCAAAGGCCTAAGCATGGCATAAATGTTACAAGTTGATAAGGCAAGGTGAATGAAATAACAAAAGCAACATTTAATGATCTCCTCTACTGTATAATTAAGGCTGACATATCATTCTTTGGATTCTCTTTTCTAAAGAGAAAGCAAGTCCTGTTATGGCTGTGGCCTTGGGCTGCCAGCATCAACAGTGTTACAGATGAATTCATGCTGGCATTCACACTGCCAATCACTGGTACGACAAGGCATCATTAAATATGACATTCTAACACTTCTGAAACATTCACATTCATGGTGTTCTTATATAAGCAAACGGCAGACTGGATTGAGGTGAACAGGCAAAGCCTGCTCCAGTGAGTCCATTATTTTCCAAATCAAAAGACACATCCACTTGAGGTTTGTTTGTACTGAGGTAAACTGAGACTGTGTAGATTCTGCTAATTACAGCCACTGTGCTTACAAGTTTCACTTTAATGATGGCAACTCTCAATTCTGTTACATTAAAGGTAGACAACATGGCTAGTGAGTGGAATTAAACATAGGCAATAAACAACAAACATATACTTTTTGTTTTATATTTTTGTCATGAACATATTAAAATGTCTAACTCTAACATAATAAGATTTAGTGTTACAATAACATATGTAGAAACAAGTAATAAATTAGTAAAGCTAATGCTAACAGTCCTGACACACACACCATGTTAAGTGTCCTAATATACAATCTATACAGACACCTGACATCAAACAAATGCTCCATTGCCCATGCCCAAAAGAAATTAGTCCTCTTGTGCATTAAATATACACACATATTGTCACTCCCACTATGGTATCACAACAAAGTTCAATTCTAGTACAGCTAAAAGTTTAAAATCATCCATAATTTTTTAGCTTGAGGTGAACTAACATAGTAACATCCTGACGGCGATATGACGAAAAATGTGAGGCTGTAGAGCTGGCGTAAAGAAACCGAGGTATGAGCCATGTTTACTATCTGTCGCTATGGGAAATGTCTGCTTCCTGCCCAACAAGATTGATGAGCTAACCGCACTAAGGGCTGTACAGGAAGAGCAGTGTTTCTGATTCTGTGGTCTGTGGTGACGGTTTTACACTAATCCCTCGGCCGACACTACTGCTGTGTGCGAGCACACGCAAAGCACGGTGTCTCTGCTGCAGATAACACCCACAGGCTCTAACCCTCATCTTGGGGTACCTTAACCATGCCTCCCTCCCCTTCTCCGCCGCCCTCCCAAACTTCACCCAGTATGTTAACTGCCACACAAGGGCCAATCAAACTCTGGACCTACTGTATGCTATTGCTAGGAATGCATACACTTCTTCACCTTCCCACCCCCAGGCCGCTCTGACCACAGACTGCTCTGTCTGTGGGATTGATTGTGGGTGCGATATCTTGTTCCTGGTTTCTATGAAATGCTTGTATTGTCTTGTTTGTGGGTATTCTTGATTTGTTTTTCAGAGATCTTTGTTGTTGTCTGTTGTTCATATGGTGTCTGTTGTTTAGTCTCTACTGCTGTTGATATACAGGGCTTTTCCCCATTGTGGAACTAATTGTGGGAGTAATATTCTTGTTCTTGATTTTTCTCAAGTGCTATGTTTGTCTTGTTCTTTAGGTATCTTTGATTTGCTTCTCGGAGGTCCCTATGGTTTTTTGTTGTTTGCTCTCTATTGCTGCTGGAACACTGGAATTTCCCCATTGTGGGATCAATAAAGTCTTACCCTACCCTACCCTAACAATCTCATCAGCTCCCTAAACAGTTTGACCCACAGCCAAGCCACCTTTCAGTCAAACTTATATCTGCACCCATTCTTTTTCCGGCCTACAGTTGCAGACTGCAGCAACACCTATTTTCTGTTAAGTGGAAATTCTTCTGTTTGCATCTGTGCTCCATAATCAGGACTTTGGTGAAATTTCACTATCCTGCAGCAGAGTTTAGGAAGAACTGAGAAAGGGTTATCTGAAAAACTGGGTCACTTTGAAGTTCCACATTTCCAAAGCACTAACAATCTCTTAACTAAAAAACAACATTTTTCCCAATGTACACTCTTTTGCTGGTGCCTGTGAGCAACCCAGTGCTGGCCAAAAGTATTCACTTCAAAATGGATTTCTTTCAAACACCTCAGGTGTTGAAACGATGATGGAGGAAGCCAGAAATGTACAGAGGGGAACTCTTGACCAGAAGAAGAAACCAAAAATTCTGTGGCATTTAATACATTATTCTCCAAAGGCACACACAGAAGCTATGGGAACTTCATAGTGTTGATTTAATGCACAATGGTGAATAACAATAGAAGTGTCCACAGCATTAAATCTAAATTTCACTGCTGTCAAGCCCTCACCAGCTACTGAACAAGCAGCATGTCCTTTAACTGCTGCTGTGAATGTGCTCAATGGCAAACAGCGTGGAAGCCTTTGTTTGCAAAAGTTAGTTCCCCAGGTGTGAAGGTGTAAAACTGTGAATGTGAAAGACAGACTGAATACAGAGTTGGTCTCAACAATTAACAACACATTTTTGGACCTACTGCTCAATAAGGATAAGAATAAAACTGGCCTGAGGTCAGTCTTTCAAACACAAACAACAGAGTAAGAGTTCTGTTACATCTTAAGCAGTAAAACATATTTTGCAATGATTACTGAGACTTTTTATGATAACTGGTAAAATCTATGAACCTCCTATTACTTCCTCTGACTTGGAAAAGTGCACCTAATAACCTACAGGATCATGTGATGAGCAAAGCTTTGACTGGCACATTAAACTAAATCTATAATATTTGAGCTAATCAACAATCCTCTGCCCTGAATACCAGATCAAATTACACATACCGCACTTACAGTACAGTTAGCAGGCCAATCTCAGGCACTGCTGCACCCTTATCACTATGAATTGCTGTGTTGTTATACTGCAACTGTCAAGCGTGGACTGCACTGAGAAACCATGAATGAGCCATTCGCCTCAGGCTGGAAGACTATAACTCTCCTGCTCAACCCAAGGATAATCAGAATTTTCTATCCTTGGGTGTATTTGGCTCAGTAGAAAAGTCCTTTAAATTCTGTCAATTTCCTGTTCAATTTCTGCCTGTAGCAATAGATAATTCAAAAGAGTTGTCACAGCCTTTGATGCACACAGTGGCATCTGTGTTTCTCATGCTGAGGGCTAGTAGGGAGGAGGAAACTTAGAATCTCAGTGTCCAACTCCTTGTGAGATAAGCGTAAGCTGGCTGTGATAGACCGGTGTCATAATTCATGTTATTCAGTGGTTTTAATGTTGCAGCTGATCAGTGTACATACATTATCTTATCTGCCTGCTAGGGGGACTTTTGACCAAAGTCCTGAAGTTCTTGTTGGCTGTCCTGCTTGTATATGTGATGTCCAACCAATGTGTGATCACATTAGTTTGAATGTATATAATGGCATTAAGGGTAAATGTGCATGTGATGATATTTAGCTGTAATGATTGTGTAGGCCCACAGGGTGTCACTGTGGGCTGATATATGTTTGAATAGCAAGGTACGCGAAAAAGCCCATGTTAGTGAGTTGTTGAAGCAGTGCTCCGAATGGATGTTCAAATAAAACCCTTCACGAAGTCACAAATGAAAGTCTCTGTGAGCTTCATGACATGGTGTCAGAAGTGGGATGTCCTAGCAGCTTGAGAGAAGACGGACCTTTGGAACAGTGACATGGCGAAGTTTCATGCACCTGAGTCGTTCGACTTCACCCAGCCTTCGGCGTGGCCAGCCTGGAAGCAGCGCTTTTCTCTATCGGATTGCTACGAAGCTCGACCAGGAGAGCGGGGAGTTACAGGAGAAGACAATAACAATGACAAGTGGTTCCAAGATCTGCATATCAATGGGACAAATGTGAAATTTAGAATCGATACTGGGGCTGATATTACAGTTATGTCAGAACATACTTATCGATGCTTGCCACGGCGCCCTGTTTTGAAAAATACTAAAGCAGTCTTCACAAGTCCTGGAGGAGAATTGAGTTGCAAAGGCAAATTTCTGACAGATTGTGAGAGACGAGGAAATAAGTACTCACTTTGGATTTATGTAATGAGAGGTCCATACACTACAAACCTATTGGGAAGAGAAATGGCTATGAAAATGGGACTTGTACCTCGAGTGGAGAGACTTGAGGCATATGAGGATGTTTTTGGGGACAATGGTCTACTAAAGTGCGACCCTGTTAAAATAGAACTCAGACCTGACGTTCAGCCCTACAGTATTGCCTCGCCACGGCGTATTCCATTTCCTATCCTGCCACAAGTAGAAGAGGAACTGAAAAGGATGCAATCACTTGGGATTATTGACGAAATAAAGGAAGCTACTGACTGGTGTGCACCCATAGTGCCTGTAATAAAAAAGAACAAAAAGCCAAGAATATGCGTGGATCTAACTAAGCTCAATAAAGCAGTGAAACGCGAGAGGTTTATGTTACCCACATTGGAAGACATTGCACCACAGCTTACAGGAGCAACTGTTTTCTCAGTTGACGTAATGAGAACCCGGGTTTTTCAATAACTGTACCTTTTCTGGTTAGCAGTCTTGCGTTGGAGAGACCACTGCTGGGTTTTAATGTGCTGGAAGAGGTAGTACGAGAACAACCTGAAAAGCTGATCCCAACCCTTGTCACTCTGCTCTGTAATGCCATGTCTATACCAGCAGAAAAAGCAGAGCTCCTCGTGAGTCTCATCCAAACAGACAAAACCAAAGAGCAGAGCCAGCGCCTCTGGACAGGTAAACGTGACACTGTTATTGCAGCAGGACAGATAGCCTGGCTCAAGTGCCCAGTCCCACCAGCAATGGACCTGTCCCATTCTGTCTTCCTGTTTGAGCCCGACGCAAACCATGCTCAACTGAATGAACTGGATGCAGGTGAAGGCCTGGTAGAAATACAAAACCCTGAGAGACCATATGTAGCTGTACCTGTGGGAAACAACACGAAACAAGCAATCACCATACCAAGAAAAACACCCCTTGGCAGTCTCCATTACATTGATAAAGTAATCACAACAGATCCGCCTGAAGTATGTAAACCCACAGTAACTGTCAACAGGGTAACCTCAACGTCTGCTGACACCATTCAAGCTCCGTGGCAACCCCCCATTGACCTTAGTCACCTCAGTGATGAACAGAAGGAAAAAGTGAATCAAATGCTTTTTGAGGAGTCTGAAGCATTTGCTCGTGACTGTAGTGACATTGGATGCATACCCAGCCTGAAAATGTCAATCACTCTCAAAGATGAAAACCCCGTCCAGAAAACTTACTCCTCAGTGCCACGACCCCTGTTTAAGGAGGTTAAGGAGTACATACAGGAACTGTTGGTGAAAGGCTGGATAGTTAAATCCAAGTCCCCATATGCCGCTCCTGTAGTCTGTGTAAGGAAGAAGGATGGCAGTCTTCGGCTGTGCATCGATTATCGCCTGTTAAACAAAAAGACAGTCCCAGATCGACACCCCTTGCCCAGGATACAAGACCTGACAGACACACTGGGTGGAAACTCCTGGTTTAGTCTCTTGGACCAAGGGAAAGCATACCACCAGGGCTTTGTCGCTGAGGGTTCACGCCACCTCACTGCCTTCATCACTCCCTGGGGTCTCTATGAATGGGTCCGTATCCCATTTGGACTCACAAATGCCCCTGCAGCATTCCAACGTAGCATGGAGGAGATGCTGGGCCCCCTCAGAGACGAATGCTGCCTTCCCTATCTGGGTGATGTGCTTTGTTATGCAGAAACATTTGATGAGCATGTCGAGACAGTTCGTAAAGTCCTCCAAGCTCTCCAACGACATGGAGTGAAACTGAGGCCTGAAAAATGTGAGCTATTCAGACAAGAAGTCAGGTACGTGGGTCGCATCGTGTCAGCCGAAGGGATCAAAATCGACCCACGGGACCTTGAAGCCGTACAAACCTTGACAAGTACGACACCACAGACAGTTGGTGATGTGAGGAAACTGACTGGATTTCTGGGCTATTACCGCTCATACATTCAGGATTTCTCCAGGATAGCGAAGCCAATTTATGAACTGCTACAAATTAAGCCAGGAAAAGGTCAGCTTACCGCACACGGGAGAAAAAACAAAAATCCACAACTACCCTCCCGAGAGCCTGTCAGTTGGACTGCTGAACATCAGAGAGCCTTGGAACAGCTTGTCACCCTTCTCACAAATCCACCTGTATTGGCATACCCTGATTTCAACCTCCCTTTCACACTACATACAGACGCATCAGATCAAGGTCTAGGAGCTGTCCTTTATCAGCGTCAGGATGGCAAACTGAGAGTCATTGGGTATGGGTCAAGGACTCTAACCCCAGCGGAACGCAATTACCATCTGCACAGTGGCAAACTAGAGTTCCTTGCACTGAAATGGGCGGTGTGTGAAAAGTTTCGGGATTACCTGTACTACGCCCCACACTTCACCATCTACACCGATAACAACCCATTGACCTACATCATGAGTACAGCAAAACTCAACGCCGTGGGCCATCGGTGGGTCGGTGAGCTGTCAGACTTTCGGTTCGACGTGAAATACAGACCTGGAAAGTCCAATGTGGATGCAGACACACTATCTCGCCTCCCGTTGGATATGGAGAAATATGAAATGACATGTACGGAGGAGTTCTCGGATGAGGCAATTTGTGCCACCTGGGATGGAAGTCAAGCGGCAAAACTTAAAGATATTGCCTGGGTGGCAGCACTCAATGTAACTTCCCCAGACTCTCCTCAGCAGTACCATCATCACTTGCCAACCCTCAGCCATGACTGTCAGTTGGACTGCTGAACATCAGAGAGCCTTGGAACAGCTTGTCACCCTTCTCACAAATCCACCTGTATTGGCATACCCTGATTTCAACCTCCCTTTCACACTACATACAGACCCATCAGATCAAGGTCTAGAAGCTGTCCTTTATCAGTAACATATACATTACATTTTGTACATTATGTTAAGTGAGTTACGACTTTGACTCAAAGCTGGTGAACTGTAAATTAAGCTCCTTCTCCCTTTGCCTCACAGTGGAAGTGCAGAGCATACCACTGACCTGGACGCTAAATGGGGCGCTATATCTGAAATGATTTGCAGTAAACATAGTGACGTATCAAGAGGCATGCTGATGCACCAAATGAGACGCCTCTGAAAAAAGAGAGAATGAACAGAACTGCCTTTGTATAATGCCATGAAAGCAGACATGAGGACTTTTTTCCCCGTAGAATGTGTAGAACTATTTGCCACAGGTTGGTGGATGATTTACCTAGCATGCCAATGAGCGGCAGCCGAAACACATCACATATACTGAATGTCCCAGGAGATCCTGGTGATTACCCTAACAACATGTCCAGATCGATGTCAATCCAATAACAAGCTTCCTTAAGGTCCTTTCATTAAATTGTTGTCTACAGTATATGCATCTTCAACATGAACCATAAAATTTCTGCGCTGGTGCTAGATTAATGCTTCACTTTTTCACTCTAAATTAGTTGCTGTTGAGTCCTGTGAAGCACACAACTGTCTGAACACCTTGAATCGATAGCCGTGTCTGTGTTTTAGCTAAAGTCTCAGAGGTTGTAATGATTAACAGCTCATTAAGGGCACGGAGACTTCCGATATGGTTTGGGTAACATATCAGGGTCAAGCTGTGGCTCTGAACAATTGAGGTAGGTCATGTTCACAGAGGCAAAATATACTTAACATATTATATACATTAGGGCTTTCAAGGTCAACTGTACCTCACAGAATTTCTAAAATATAAGATCCTTTCTCTGTACACAACAACCTTATGGTGGATAAATGTGCATTTAGCAATTCATGAAAGCTCTCTATGTTTACCTGAAACGCAACAACTTCTGTCTTAGTTTCTTTTAATCTTCACTCTATTGTTTCGTGACCTCGATTGCACAAGAGCCCTGTTTCCTATTGTTTGTCTCTGCAGCAAAACTGATTAACATTGGGCTATAATTGCAGCAAAGATTTGGGGACAAACACTGGCCACCATTATCACACTGTGCTACAGAATGGAGCGATAATTACCATCAACCATTTCAGGAAACAGCATGTCTGAATCTGGTGGAAGTGCAGTCCATTAAGTTGTTCATGCATATGCACTTGCATGTGTAATTGATGATTACCCCTTGCAGATCAAAAGAGACTTAATGTTGCTGCAGATGGCAATAATAGATCAGATAGGAGAGATGGAAGAGTGTATTATTGAGACACATGCATAAAAACCAGAGAAAAAGGCCATGAGAGCAAATGAAAAGTTAAGTCCAAGTGAATATTCATGTATGCCATTTTTCTCACTGAGTTAATGAATCTTATTACTGAAAGTACAGCCAACAGACTGTGTCCATATTCAATGACATAATTCTGTTTTACTGCTGTGTTTTAATGCAGAAGATGAAACTTCTAAAACTTTTTTCGTTAACATTGTGTGATGGATGGGTTTGAGGGCTGTAACAAAAATCAGCACTTCTTTTAACAAAATGATCAGAGTTTAGGTTACACATACATGCATCATCTCGTGCTTGTATACAGACACACACCCACACAATATACATTATTACTGCCTACCCATACACACACGCTCAGATTACACAACTAATCCTACATGACATGAATACAGCTGGCTGACAGGCAGATTTCACTGCCTTCTAAAGCCTCACCGATCAGGGAAACACTACAGCTCGCAGCCCTTGGATGTTCCTCTGAGTTTTAGCAGCCAAGTAACACATGAATACCACCCATTTATTTTCAGTGAACAGACCGTGTAGGTCAAGTCTCTGCACAGTGTAAACTAGACAGTACACAAGCGGGCTTTGGTCAGCTAAGAGATGTTAAGGGGAGGGGGTGCAGCAGTGTCACAAAGGCACAGATGTATTTCTGCCCACAAACACACACACAGATCCGCATGTTCATACACGAAGACAGTCTACTGTGCAGCTCTTTGCCTTTATACAGGCTGACACATTTATTTCGCTGCTTTAGGCATTGACCACAATTCACTAATATAATAGATCTCCATGGCAACAGCTTCTGCAGTTTGTACAGTAGGTTGTAATGCCTGTGATGACATCACCTAACATGGATTAGAGATACCTGCTGACACACATCCCCTGACCTGTCAATGAAAACCTCAGACAAAAAAAAAAAGCCACTGTAAAATGAGTTATCAGCCGTGTAGAAAAAACAAAACAATCAGCACACATAAGGTGTGTAGTGTATCATATCTTAAAAGAAGCTATGCTTCCACACAAAATATTTACCATTGATAGAGAAATCAACTTTTGTTACACGTTTGTTAAAAGGTGCCATCACCATGCCAGTAATGGTAAGATACTGGTAAGATCTTCATGGAGAACAGGTGATTTAGCTGCTTTGTAACCACATTATCTTCTGTGAATTGCAAATTAACTAGCAAAAGACACCCCTATTCACGCCTGTTGGTCTGGGATGATTTGACACTGTAGAAAAGTGTTTTCTTACTGCAGGTACAATCAGTCTTTTCCCCTGGAGGAGAGAAATCACATTACAGGTAGCTATAAAGATTAATGGTTGTCAAAAGCTACCAGAGAAAGTGAAAAAGAAGCAATGAATGCCTCTGAGAAAGAAGCCACAAAGGCTGTTAATGATGTGATACAAAAATGGGCAAGGCAGCAAAAGGAAAGCTGCACAAGAGGAAGCAGGGATAAAATGTTGGGAGAGCAAAGATGAGAAAAGTGAAATATGGCATAAAGGGGAGACCGACAGAGAGGGAT
>NW_018127896.1:5434176-5461713 GCF_001952655.1 Monopterus albus | reverse complement strand
CGGGCAGACGGTGAGAGAGAGGAGGAGAAAATCTGGATCAGGCTGAAAAAGGCCTCAAGTTCACTTTAGGGAATACAGTAACTAGGACAGGCAAAACTTAAATTCCAAAAAATGAGACCCAAAAATAACCCAAAGGAGAAGAAACCACACGAGCCCTGGAGCTATGCTAGATGGTCAGTCAAAACAGAGCTGGCTCTCGCTATCTGAAGAGCCATCCGCTCTTTAGGATTCATAATCTACCTGAGGATGAGTGCAAAAGGGGACTGAAATCTTAATGACAATCTATGCAAATTCAGCTATGAGGGAAACGTGATAAACAAGGACAGTCCTGGTGCGAATTATGTCTCCTAAAGGAGACAGATTCATCCATATGTATGTTAGGGTGGAGCGATACCATGCACTGCATCAATCACAAGATTGGAGAGTGCAGGGAGAGCTTCCTCAAAGTTGGGGTCCTTGTGCACTGGGAAGCCTTTTTGTCTGCAAACCTGCAATACAGAGTAAGAGCTGGTCATTAATTCAACAATTCCCTTATATCGTTTATTTCTTAAGAACCCTATTTAAGCACAAGAAATATTGTGACTCATTAAGTGGGATGAACCAGTGCCATTATGTTATAATATTAAACTGACCACCATGGCTGATATAAAGCAGGCCTGTGGTGGTCATCCACACTAAACCCAGTGCTTTGCCTATCTCTAGCATGTGCTCGACGGTGCTCTATTATGCAATCTCTAACCCAGTGATCTCACATCTACACATTCCTTCACACACAAAGCACCCCAGAAAGTAACTAACTTTGTATTCTCTACCAAATGTGGGATGAAAGTAGAGCAGCTGACAGACTGACAGCTGTTGGACGAGTGCAGATAGACTACATTATGCTCCATGACAAAAATAACATGAAGATATGAAGCCGTGAAGCCACTGTGTATGTGTGCAGCTGTCTCGATTATAGCAAAAACCCTTCAGAACCACACAAACGTGCAGTACGCATACAGTATGAACAGCCCAGTCTAATTTAATTCAGTGTTTACTGATCGTGCTTTGGTATCTACTTGTGCAGAAAATAAATAAACAACAGCCTGGTGTTTGAGTGTAATATGGTGTATGCCTTTGATTTGTATACCCTCCAGAGAGGATATGGTTGTTTTAAAATGAACTGCATGAAGAGGAGCTCAGTGAGCAGAATAGGAAGCCTTCTCTAGGTTGGTTTAGTGCTTGGTTGGCCTTTTACTCCAAACATAAATTCAAAATTTCACATCACTATGCAAGGAGGTTTATGTTAAAGTCACTTCAGATCTAATGTAAAATGCCTTTAGCTTTGCCCAAATTAATTAACTCAGTATTTATGATGAGGAGCAGCTCTAACACAAGGCCAAACATAAATGTGGCTAATTCACTGCTACTGAACTGCTGTAGACAAAATCTTTTAAATTCTAATTTTATAGAACTTACAATTAGTTCTGGTTGCAGGTTTATGCTTATGAACAATACCTGACTATGTGCACGCTAATGTGTAAAGTATACACAAAGTATTGGACTAAGCTACTGACACCCACCTTTAGGAAAAAAGTGCTGACATAGCTGGTCAAGTTCAGATGATAACAATCATAACAAGTTGTCAGAAGGACATCCTGTCTGACAAGCAAAATTCGATACAGAAAAAACCATAACCTATTGTCAGACTCAGACAAATTCTGTGAAAAGCGGCTGCTGCTGCTGCTGTGTGTGTGTGTGTGTGTGTGATATTTGACTTTCTCTCAGTCAGCTGTAAGACATGTTGCCTTCAAACCATGTTGCAAATCTACAAGTTGAGGAAATATGAACACTCGCAGGACTAGCTTATATATCTTTTTTAGGAATAATCTTTCTAAATTATGATGGGAAAATAATACTTTAGACAGCTTTTCTTGTAACTTATGTTTACTATGAACAAATGTGCTGTCATTGTAAAAGAATGCTCTTTAGTTTAAAGAAGTCAGGAAACTACTTGCAAAAGTTTATTGCTCTTTAGGTCGGGAAGTCAGGACATAGGCAACTGCTGATAAGAAAACACACATGGTGACTCGATGATGAGCCGAACCCCCACGACTGGAGGGGACAAATGCTTGCTTGGCAGAACAAAGAGCAATAACCCTGCAATGAATAGTATGAGTAGCTCTCACAGAGATTTCTCCTCTGAGTATGTTGTCAAAGACTTCTTGAGTGTTGATGTAGTGCTTCTTCTTGCAAGAATAATTAAAAGACGCCTTGATAATTTTCAAAAGTCTAAGTATTCCTTTGTCTCATCTTGTTAATTTTTCTAACAATTACAACACACATTTCATGATACAGATAATTTCACTATAAATTATTCCGGGTGAGTTCCGGTAGATCAGTTGTGGATTTAAGGGTTAATTTTATGTTGGTGTGGCCGTTAAAAGGGATCTGGCTACCTGTTCTTGTTCCTCTCAGCCTCTGCACTTGTCAATAAAATCACAAATGCACCTGTGGCTGCAATAAGAGGTGGTCTGAGCAGGTATTATTGTTGTTGCTATTTTGGGTCAAAACAAGAACCAATATTGCGCCATGCTGGCTAATCAGCATTGACACGGCCTCAGTTGCGCCTCTCCTCCCACCTCAGCATAAGCATATTCATTCATGGCAGGAAAATACCAAACACACAAATTGTGCAAATAAAGTGCACATGTGCCAGAAGAAACATACATAACAGCTGCAATTGAGGTGATGCAGAAATTGCACTGGCAGGAAAACAGTCCTACATGTTTTACTAGGATTTGGCAGTAAAGATCGTGAAACAGGGACCACCATTACTAAGCTCATATAAAACCATAACTGTAACTGCTGTTGGCTAAAGACTGTAGTATACAAATTGTTATAGGAAACCATCAATGAAAACCTGTGATGCAGGTTATATTTTCTTAAAGAAGAGCTGCTCATATTTAAATTGCTTTACTAATTTTAATGCCGGCTCTCTGCAGCCCAAGTACACACTGTGCTGCTCTCTTAAAAAATAAAGTAATAAATAACAGTAAGTATAATAAAGATGCAACAGGCTTGCCCTCTGAGCTTTTGGTTCCCTATGCCTGTACCCAGTAACTCAGCAGAGACAGTTCAGTAATCCAGTAATCAGTAAATCCAATATGGCAGTTTATTTTCCTGCTGCATAAGCCAGAGAGTCAGCGTGGGAAAAGCATCATGGCCAGTTTTTCTGCAGTAGTTTTAAATAATATGGTAACTTGGCAGTGGCACAACAAACCACCATGCAGGTTGTGTCGTGAAATGAACACATTAGCGTAACTACAAACTCCAATCACTAAAGTCATCATGTTTTTGGTAAATCCTAGTGTTCTGACCGTTCTATCACAGCATTGACTGATTTACGCTTTAGATTGATGTTGCACGCTGCTAGCATCCTGTGTCAATGGAAAATACATGAGGTAGCACAGATACTACTTCATGGTTTTTTCACTGCCCCAACAAGTAATGCTAGAAGTGATGTCTTATTGTATAGCAACATGGCTAAGTAGCTACATGCGGCTTTAATACATTATTTAGTTTTCTATGGTGGAACTAGTCCAGCATGCAGACACTGGACTTCATTATACTTAATGCTATTTTCTGCAGAAGACTGATAATAATGTAAACTCTATTTAATAGTGACTAATGAACTATAAGCTTCAACTGAACACTGAGAACAGAAATTAACATAAATTATTGTCTCTGTTAGTCTTGTAGTAGCCATAAACACATAAAATGTTATGAGCATAAACATCAGCTGGCAAATCCACAGCTGTTCATAATGCTACAGCTACAGTATCACTACCCACATGTTTGTCAGGAGCAACACAAAGAATGAACACAAACTTCCCAGCACTCTGAGTACGACTAAGAGCACACACATAATTTACAGCTGTAACCAGTGACGTGGTGAGTGGATGCAATACTGTTTATAAATGTGGCTTAATGTATTTTCTGTATCGTATCATGTACTGTATGTGTGTGTATACAAGTGCAGCAGGTGTAATACTGACTGCATTAAACTTCCCCCTCATGGCTCACAATCATTCTTGCTGTGCTTCTTCCTGTTTTACACATAATAAAATAGGAGTGCTCACACACACACAAAACAAAACCACATACTGGCACAGGCAGACATGCAGGCATGCTTCCCTCTCTCTCTCTCTCTCTCTCTCTCTCTCTCAGACACACACACACACACACACACACACACACAGAGCTTTATTAGCTGATGAGTCATAGCTCTGGGTCTTTTAAACTGGGACAATCCACACACTCAAACACAAAACGCTTGCACAATAGAGCATTATGGACACACTTACATGCACACATCCAAACAGACACACATGTCCACACAGGGTTGACTTGGCAGCACTGAACGTCACAGCCTGGGGACTCTGAAGCTGCTTGGTGTTGATATGTTAGAGCTAATTTTCTTTCACACATCCAAAAACGGAGTGTGCTCGGCGCCACATGCTTCTTCCATGAAATAGGCTGATTCAATTTGTCCTGGGAAAATGTTATCTGCTCTACCTACCACTGGCTGGAGACAAGTTATTGATTGTGCAAATGAGCTACAACTCAATATTAGGAGGTGGACATAATAAATTTCCCCTGTGGCATAAATACAATCCAAATTTTACCTCAGTGATGCTTTTCCTCTAGAGCTGATTTATTAGTAATACTTTGTTGCCACTTTGAATTTATAATGTTTGTCTGTACAAAAAGTAAGATCACAATAAGACAGCTTGGCCAAGGTCTACTTGGCAAAAAAACAACACTCAGACTTAGTTGGTGGAACTTTGGAGTGTGAGCTCTGACTTGTTAATGTTCTTTTTGGTAATAGACCCTTGATGTCTTTTGTCCTATTTAACATTTTATAGTCGATCTGTTATGCAGGGACATGTTAAAAATTTAAAGATACTTCATGTGGTGAAAAACAGAAATAGGCCAAATCCGGCCCAGGGACAATATATTTGAAAAAATATACAAAGAAAAAAAAAACTATCCAGAAAACTCGGTTGCTGATGCCTTTCTGCTCATCAAACCACCAGCAGGAGCAACTAATGGTCCAGGGACCCAGCAATGCACAGATTCACTAAAAACACAGTCTTGTGTCATAATTGAAATCAATATCAGCACAGTGTCGCTGCAGGGAAGGATGCTCAATATCTTTTATCTGGCCTGTGGTTGGCACAAAGATTGAATGGCCTGGTGTGTGTTTGCTAAGAAAAACAGAGGGAGGCTTCCGTGTTAGGGTTAGCCTGTGTCTGAGAGATTAAACCTGAGCGCTGCCAAGACAGCTGGCACAGTGGCTGTAGTT
Source organism: Monopterus albus (assembly GCF_001952655.1). Classification (NCBI taxonomy): domain Eukaryota; kingdom Metazoa; phylum Chordata; class Actinopteri; order Synbranchiformes; family Synbranchidae; genus Monopterus; species Monopterus albus. Next base: position 5,456,366 of record NW_018127896.1, on the reverse strand, counting down.
CGTCTTAGCAAGAACCAGGAAAAGAAATGAAATATTTTTATAACAAAACATTTTCTGGGCACTTTGGTTTCATTGTAAGAACATTGTGGTTCCTTCCAAAAGCAATACGTTGAACTGTGAAGTAACAATTTAGGATTTCATATTGGCAAGTACATCTCATGACTCTCAACTGAAAAGCTCAGGGGGAAACTGCCTACTCTATATGCCGTGACTGAATTCAACTGTGCTCACAGTGTAAAAATAACAAAACTATCTGAGTACAACTAACTATGCCAGCAGAGTAAAACTGCTCTACTTTTGAGTGGTGTTGATGAGATCTTTTTGTCTCAATGCCACTTGAAACATAATGCAAAATATCAGAAACAACAAGAACAAACAAACAAAAGCACAGGAAATTACATATTCTATAAAAGTAATCTCTGATAATTATTATTTGTATAACCTGATCACTAAATGCCAAATAGTGCTCTCATATGGAACTGGAATACAGAAGCAATAAGGCAGTAATATGGAAACATGAATAACAGAGTGAATCTCTTACGCCACAAGGCACATTTTCAAATGTATCGACTGTACAACAACTACATTTTTCAGTGGCTTGAAAAATTTGTCATAGTTAATTGTTCATATTTAAGAGCAGCAAAGCTCTGCTTCTCAGAGTCTTCAGAAATTCCTTGATTAAGAATTCAACATAATACAGTATCTGTCCCACCTTTGAATATGGAGTTTGCTTCAAACAACTTTAAAAATAGATACAAAACATCCCTCTGTAATGAATCCAGTTGGGCTTTGGTGTCAAGTGCACATCGCCCCTGTTCTTTTCAGTTTAAGGGAATGCCAACTCTGAGGCTGAATTTAAAATGGGCTGAAAGGGAGTAATTAAGGTCACTGATCTATACAACATGGACTCTCCACATTTAAGGAAGTAAAAATATATGAAGCTCTATACTCTTAAAAAATATTTGTAAGTATTGTGTTCGAATGTCATGTGATGACATTATATAAGGACAAAATCCCCTCTCTATTCCGTTTTAATTGATTCTATTCTGGTCTGTAGAGGGCTCAGGGTCTATCTGAGAATGTCAGAATCCCTCCCACTACTGAGAAAAAAAATGTTTCTTTAACAAAGGTGTTACCTGAGTCATAGCAGGTATGAGACAAATATTCGCAACACTAAATCTGACACATTCTTATTCCCTGTAGCATAATCGCCCACAGACCAAACAGAGGACCACAACTGTAGATACAAAGGACCTACACAAAGCAGGGGAATACTGTATCTGTGTGGCGAAAGACACATCTGCCCATACCAGATTGCTTTAGCACATACAAATCCCCCGAAGTGACAGTGTGAGGTGGTAAGAGCAGCAGACGTGCAAAAGACCTGTGGGTGAGTGTGAATGTGTGGCTGTGCGAATGCTGAACATTTGCTTGTGTTTCTGCTTGTCTTAAGGATACTACATTTTTCTGTATCAGAACTTCATATAGCTGTGCTCTCCTATTCTTATACAGTATGTATGTCACTTGCTAAAGTTTGCTCACACTGCCATCTCTCACCACTACTGACCACCTGCTAGTTCTCTGGCTAGATATCCTAGGATGTACTCTCTCTTTCTGTCTGTCACACACACAAACATGCACAGAACAACATTTACACAATCAGAAGTTGACCCAAAGACCATTGGAAGCATTGCCCAAAGACCAGAAGGAGCATTGCCCAACCAAGGTCAGGCCCCAGGTGGAGAGGAGACTGTTATCTCTGTCCAACCTGGACACACAGTCACATAAATGCAGCCAGAAGGAAACCAATATGGCCAACTGTTTGGCTGGGAATGCAGCGAGGGCAATTAGTTCACTCAGGAAGCACACATCCACTGCCAAGGGAATGATGATGAGGGGAATGTTTGTAGGGTCTGCATTTTGGCTTCACAGCAGAGGCTGATACATTCTTGAAAAATAAAAAGTGAAAGCCACTCTGCTTCTCTTAGCATTCAGAGGAAATAAACTCAACTAAATCCTGAAATGAAGTAAAACATTACAGGGAAAAAAGGATCAGACAACCAAAGAAATTAGAATGAAAAGGATTTTCTTCATGTCACCAGAGAAAATAAATGTCTCATCCACCTTTAGCAGTTCAAGTTCTTGAATAGCGGCTCACAGAAAAGCAAGGTGACACTCTCACGTTGAGTTTAAACTGAGGGCTAATCTAATGGCTGTAAAAATTGCTGTGCTTAACTGGTACACTTAAAGGTGTGTTTAAATTTAAGGCAGGTGGCTCTTGGGTGCCAGGCTGTCACACGGTGCTGCAGAGCAAGTCTTCCTGCTGTCGGTAATCCATATGCTGGTGTTTGAATGAGGCCGATTATCAGATGGGGTGTATCACTGCGACAGTGCAGTAGCTACTGACACATGAAGGTAATGGAAGGAGTATAAGGAAAGTAGTGAAGCAATGCACATGTGTGCCTGTGTGGATGTTGAGGAAGGGGCTTTTCAATTTAAAATCCTTGCTCAGACTGAAAGTACACAGCTGCTGACAGAGCAACAGCTGGATAGGACCTGCACAGTACATGAGCAGTAGAAGCACTGGAGACGTGAGTCGGAGAATGGCTAAGCAAAGCAAAATCCAATGATAACTCCAGAAAACTTGTGGCTTTAAAGTTACACCTCGCTGTATTACAAAGACAGAAGTCTTGTGACTTATATGCAGGTGCAATGTAAGAACATTTGATCCATTAAACATAAAAATAGAAAACAACAACAAACCAGACTTTTTGTAAACCACACGCCAAAGCCCTACTCATGATTAATGGCTCTACAAAGCAATGGGAAGCATTACGGGCACACACAAGAGGCAGTACATCTTCATACTCAGGTGTCTTGATACTATTTTCTGCTAAGGAGAGCAAATGCCATTTTTTTCTGTTAGTTTGCAGAGACAGGTACAAGGCTGAAGTCATGATAAGAAATGTGAACAAGTTCTGGTGAATTTCTTCAGCTACAGAGTAAAATGCCTCCTTCAGTCCAATGGGCTGATCAGGCCTCATTAAGTTATTATGTAAAACACTAACGGGAGCATTCTGTCCTTAAGAATCCCTTTCCAATCACCACGAGATGCCCCGCCTTCCCCTCCTTAATACGACATTCATGATTTATGCCTCCATGCCACAGGGCATATTAACCATGTGGGACAGCGTGCCGTCTTGTATCCACTTTCATCTGTAATAACCCAAGGTAAGACACCATCATATTTCATCGCCTGTGTGAATCTTAGGAGATCTCACTCACTTTTTATCCCTTGCTCCAACTCTTCACCCAAACTCCCCCTACAGTACCTTCATTTCTCTCTCCTCTTTTCTCCTCTCTCTTCATCTCTATCACACTCTGTCTTCCCCTCACTCCAGGGCCTTGACTCATCTGGAGCCTTGCCAGGAATGCAGATCGGATCACTCGCAGATGTACAATAACTTGAGAGGAATAAATATGCCCTAATTGAGAGAAATGATGTAATATTGATCCCAAGGCCTCTGAACCTTTGGCATCGATGGAGCGTTTTGCTGAGCCTGTGACATTTAGAAGGATGGGCTGGTGTGTATGTGCAAGAGTGTGATATTGGGAGAAGCTGTACTGTGTGAGACTTTCTTTTCCTTTGTGAAACTAAAGTGTGTCTTGTGGTTTGATGAGAACTTCCCGGTTCAAAAGACACTAACAGAGCATGAGCTAGAGGATAATGTTTCTTTGCCAGCAGAATATAACACTGAACTGCTGCACTGTGGTGCTTTGGAGATGTGTTGCATTTAAAATGTGTGTGGGAAAATTCTGCGTGTGTGTGTGTGTGTGTGTGTGTGTGTGTGTGTGTGCTGTTTGTACATGTGCCATAATGGCTCTAGTGTGTACGTAGCTTTAACACTCAAGTCTGACTCCTGGCTGCCTTTGGGGGTTAAAGCAGCCTCAAAAGGGTCAATTCTGCTCATATCCAAACCAATTTATGTGGGTTTTAGGTTTAAATGCTTTATACTTTCATTTCAAATATTTTTTGTAGCATTATGTAAATCATGCTCAACATTTGTAATCCTTGTCCAGAGCTATGGATGTAAACTAACCTGTCTGGTACTGTTAAAACTAACTCTGGTGCACTTGCTCACTAAATTATTAGGCCGGTGTAATAGCTGGTGCAGCTTGTTTGTAGTGTCAAACCACACAGTTACATGATGATGTGACAGCAGAAATGACATTTTAGTCTGAATTCAACAAATCATTCTGATCAGTAAACCGGCAGAATGTTGCCAGTAATGTATTCAACTATGCGAGATCATTTATTCCGTGGTCACATGTTTAAGTATCAGCGTGAGTGCAGGGATGTTCCCTCATACGTTAGAAAGTGAAAAGGGGGCCAAGACAACCAAACTATAAGTGTGAAAGCAACCTTCAACCCTCATCATTTGACACTTAAGCCTTAATTTTATCCACAGTTGTTTGCATCTATAAAACCATGTGATTTAAGTTTTAGCTGCCCGATCATCCATGTTGTAATACAGTATGTCAGGCATTTTACATCTCTAGTATTTTTTATTTTCTTCTTATTTTCTTTTAAGCTTAATTTTACTGTAATGTTTTATGCTCTACCTCATATTTAATGTACTGGTATTTAATGATTTAAGAAAAGCACTTTAAATTGGCTTTGTGTTTGAAATGTTAATTTCATTCAATTAAAAGATGTCCGTGGTGAGCTACAAGGGTTTATACAGTATCTTTATGTGTTCAACATTTCCATCCTTTCTCCAGGGCTCTTTATATTTACCTTGAACATGATTATCACACATCTACCTACAGCATCTGTGGCATTGTATGCTGTCGTCCCACTACAGATTGGGCATCTAAGACATCAATATTAATCATTAAATATGGAACATGGTGCCCGAATCAAAGAGAAGATCCCAAACATCACACCATAAATGTCAAATCCATGGCGTTACATAACAAAGTGTGTTATTTGATAATGGGATGATCAACATTCATAGACTGATAAAGTCAAGTAAAGGTTAAATATTTCAAAACATCTGTTGAACTGAGCTTCAGCCAAGATATTTCATTGTGGTGAAAGGTGACATTTTGTCTCCTGTCTTAATACAATTCATCATTTCTTCCTAATGGCACTGTATCTATGGGGGGTGTTAAAAATGCACACGTAGAAGATGTATGACAGAAGAATCTGAGGTTATTAAATTTCTCAGCCTGGATTCTGAGCTTGTGAGGGTTTCAGTGTCAGCTTTAAAAAAAACATGGGAGTCTCATGGCAACCTGACCTGATGTGGCTAACCTTATCATTATACAGGGACTGGAAACTCTTTATCTGATGTGGCTGCAGACTCCCAAGTCAATTCAGGATAATAATTGCTTTCTTCTGACTGAGGTACCCTCTGTTCATATCATTAGACAATGAAACTCCTTCTATTGAGTGACTGAAGGCCAAGTTCCAGTTTACACTGTTATTATTCACCAACCAATAAAAGAAGAAACCTTAACTTCTAAGAGGAGTGCATACTGTCAGATTGTTATTGTTAAGGCTGAGTAGAACAAAGGGCTGTTCATAATAAGCCTTTGTGAGAGGAAGCGATAGAGATTTTTCAAACAATGTAATTAAAAGAATGGCTGTTGGTAGTGGTTAAAAATTATATGTTGAATCATCAACATAAATTTGTGAGCAGGTGCACACCACAACAACAAGATAAAAACCATATCAATATAATGAATGTATTTAATTTCAGCCATTATCCATCCTAATTGTGTTCTCATACACCCAAAGAAGAACAATGGTACACTACATGGCCAAAAGTATGCGGACACCCTAACGTTATACACATATTTAACTGCTGAACATTTCATTTTAAAACCTTTGGAATTAATATTCTACAAACAGCCTCCACTCTTCTGGGAAGGTTCTCCACAAGATTTTGGAACCTGGCTGTAGGGATTTACTCCCATTATTGTTAATCCTGAGTTAATGAACACAATGATGCACATCAAACCAGCCAAAACCATGTTCAGTATTGTATTTTCATTACTCTCCCATAACACACTCATAAAGCAAAAACATATTTGTAGGTTACCGCTCAGGAACTACAGTTACACAGTGTTTGTGTATCCATGACCTTTGGCCCTTTCCTGTGTTCAGTTTGTTGCATAGCTACTGTCCCTTTGACTGTGAACTACAAATTCACTCATAGTCCCTGAAGGCTGCTGAAAGGCACTGTGGGAAACAAAGCAAATCCCTAACTGAATTTCAAGAGGACAAGGCAGTTTTGGGGGGAAAGTGAATCAATTCGATTACTCTGACACAAAACAACTCTGCATTCAATATCACAACTTGGTGATGCATAAGAGTATTTAAAGGTGAATAGTTTATTAAAGCATTCATGTGTAAGCACAAATGTGAATTTTGGAAGAATTTAGCAAAGAGATTCTGACACCATCACTGCATCAGGGGATGAAGTGCAATATCCCAAGAAAGAAGACAGTTTAAGGGGCCTTCTAACAGCAGCACTTGCTGGGTATTCCCAGAATGAACACCACAGACAGAGTGGTCATAAATCCGATCCAACTCTAAATAAAATGTCAGATAGGTAGGCAAGTGAGGCCGCAAATGACATGCCAGCTCTGCATAGAAAACAGCATGATAACAAATCAAACCTGGCAGCAGTAGCAACAGCAGAATGAGAGCTAAAGAAGCAGGTTTGTGACTAGAAGTTGGTTTGAATCCCCTGTTGAAGTTTGTTCAAGAACACAGAAGTGATAAAAGCTGTTTTTCTGTATATTCACTCAACAGGGAAAATACAAACATGTTCATGGTTTAAAATCGTTACTCTGCTGTCAAAGAAACCAGAAACAGACTTGCTCTTCAGTTAGTGTGCTTGGCTACACAGCAGACAATTATTCTACAGTTGAAGACAGAAGTTTACAAACACTGTAGCCAAATACATTTAAACTCAGTTTTTCACATCTCCTGACATTAAATCCTACGAACGTTCCCTGTCTTGGGTCAGTTAGGATTATTATTTTAAGAATGTGAAATGTCAGAATAATAGTAGAATAAAAAGACTTTTATTCCTTTCATCACTTTCCCAGTGGGTCAGATGTTGACATACACTCAGTATTTGGTAGCACTGCCTTTAAATTGGTTAACTTGGGTCAAACATTCTGGGATGCTTTCCACAAGCTTCTTCCAATAAGTTGCTGGAGTTTCAGCCCGTTCCTCCAGACAGAGTTGGTGGAACTGAGTTCAGGTTTGGAGGCCTCCCTGCTCTCACACACTGTTTCAGTTCTGCCCACCAATTTCCTGTAGGGTTGAAGTCAGGGCTTTGTGATGGCGACACTGTGCGTTTTGGCTTGACTCTACCACACTACCTACGAGCTACGCTAATTCCCACTACACTACACATTTTGGTAGAATGCTACGCTGACAGACACTGTGCGTTTTGGCTTGACTCTACCACACTACCTACGAGCTACGCTAATTCCCACTACACTACATACATATCCAAGTACCGTACCTTCCCATGTTATGTTCTTTTGATACTTTGTGTTCACTTTATTTACCTGCTACCATCCTGTTTTTCCCCCTAGCACCTGGGTCTGCACACTAGAGTCCAACCTCAGTCCTCCCTCACCCTCCTGGTGAGGGGGGCTACCATAACAGGGTCAAACATTCTGGGATGCTTTCCACAAGCTTCTTCCAATAAGTTGCTGGAGTTTCAGCCCGTTCCTCCAGACAGAGTTGGTGGAACTGAGTTCAGGTTTGGAGGCCTCCCTGCTCTCACACACTGTTTCAGTTCTGCCCACCAATTTCCTGTAGGGTTGAAGTCAGGGCTTTGTGATGGCCACTCCAATACCTCTACTTTGTTGTCCTTAAGTCATCTGCCACAACTTTGGAAGTCTGCTCGGGGTCGTTGTCCATTTGGGCAAGACTCACTTGTGGCCAACTTCCTGGCTGATGTCTTGAGATGTTGCTTCAATAGATCCACATAATCTTCCTTTCTCAACCTTCTGACTTTAACTGTACATCTGCACAAGAGAGTCAAAGCAGTGTGCACTGAGTGTCACACTGAATTACAGACCCAAACTGCATCTGGTCTGTCCCACAGAGAAAGACATGCCCAGAAGAGCATTTACACAACATGTTTAATCCTGCATTCTAAATTTAATCAACTATGACTGAGGAACCACATCCAGTAGGAGAAGAAAAGGGAGTGGGCTACAGGCAAAAAGTGTGTGCTGATTAATTGAGGCCTCACATTACAGATCCCTGTTCTCTCTGTTCATCCCTTGAGTTCCATGGCACGAGTTTGAAAAACATCTCTCCACGTTTGCCTTGCCCCACTCCTCTCACTTTCTCCCTCTCCCCTGCCTAATTGACTGTCAGCAGAAGTAATTTATCCTTCTATACTTCATGGAAGAATGAATATTAAAATTCCTCCAAAACTGCCACAGCCCTGAAAACATATGTGGCGTTTGACTGAGCTCTCGGCAGATGACATGAGCGTGCTACTCCAACATTGAGAGGAAGAGATAGAGTCTTGTACAGGCAAAGAATCAAATTGGTTCATATATTCTGTACACAGAGTTGCTGACTCTGTGTAGAATATCAATGGGTGCAAAGGTGGAGGGAGAAACAGAAAAAACAGTTCTTCCTACTCCTCAACCCAAGAAAATCAAGATGCAAATTCAATATGATAAAATCAGCTAAGGGGATGAAAGCTTAAAACACTAATTATCTGAAAGAGCATAAGACGTACACTCAGATGATCAATAAAAGCGACATGTCCTTTCTTTGCCTGTTCTCACATCTATCAGATAATGGATATTGAGAATCATCATCATCCTCAATAAAACACTTAATCAAATGAAAAATGTCAGAGAGGCTTTAACCCATCATCAGCTTAAAGCTACAATGATTATCTATTTTCTGATTGCTACCTTTTACCTCTATGAGCTAGTTGTGTTCATCGCCCATGACAAATTTACTTCAAAGGAAGCTTCCATCATGACCCATTTTCCCTTCCGCCAACAGCTGTGCTTTTGCCCAATAAAGCACAAAGCTGGAATTTTCCCATGAGCCATTGTGCATCAAAGCTGGTAAGGCAAACAAACGACTACCATTCTGATGAAGCCACATGAGGCAGAATTGGAGGCAATTATTTGAAGCAAAACAAACATCATATATTTGAAGCTAATGTGAAAGGAGATTATGTAGGTTTTCTCAGAAATACCACTTCAATTTATTACTGACTCATTACAGCTGAACAAACACAAGCTGCATCCATGTAGCACAAGATTGCTAAAATAGCTATGATGAGTGTAAACACAATGAAAAGGTTAGGAGGAACACAAGCAGTGGGCATTGCTTTCATATCCACTGAATCGCTTTCTTTTTCATACCCTGATGTTTCTCATTAAAAGTCAAACAACAGGCAAACACAGAAGAAATGCTGAGTCAGCATTAACAGCAAACCGCATAAGAAACAATTAAATTGGGAACACACCACTAAAGAGGAAAGTTTCCTCCTTAAATATGATAAAATAATGTATAAAAACTGGGCAGAATAGAGAAACAGAGCAAAAAGGCCCAGTTTTCTCCATAGCTGTGGAAAATAAAGGATTTAAACTGTCAGGTTTGCCCAGCTCCACCTTCCTCTCTTCTTTTTCCTCACACTAGCCTAGCCCTTGCACTGATTACACTATTCAACACACCTGCCCCGCTTCCCTGATTACTCACCAGCTGCACCTCATTAGTCTCCTCCATACTTATACACTGTTCACCAGTCACTCCCCTGCCAGGTCTTTCTCTGTCTTCAGGCCAGTGGTTGTTATGTTGTTTTATCAAGTTTATGCTAAGATTGTCTTTGTTCTCTCTAATCCTTGTTAGCACCCTAGTCGTTATCCTGCCCTGCCGTCTCTAGTGTCTTCTTCCTCTTCGGACCTCTCCTCTGGACCCCCCTGGATTTAATCTACACCACCAGCCACCGCCTCCCAGGTCGATGCACAGTCTCCCTTACCCAGTTTATCCCTGCTCTTCTGTCTACAGCCATCATCACCTCCACCTCGACCAGCCCAGGAGTGACCTCTGCGTCCGCAGCCCGGTACATCATCATCCACCATACCACTGACTGTTTTTCTGCTGCTGCTGATCGACACCCGGTCATCTACCTCATTACTCCTCCTGTATATATGTCACTACCTTCACTGTAAATAAACCTCACTGCTTGCACCACCTGGGTCCGCTTTTTATCTGCTTGCTCACTCTGTGTTCGAGCGCACCCTAACATAAACATACTGTATATGGACCCACCAAGCCAACCATGGAGCCACCAAGAACCCTCCGCCCAAGTAACATGGTATTCAGAACTGATGAAGCCTCTTGGATGAAAGGTGAAATGTCTTCGACCTAGAAAAGTTTTTTTTTCAGCATACTGCACATGGACAACAAGGAACACCGACACATAGCTCGAAACAAAGCCACAGTAAAAGTGGAACAAGACCTCCTTCTGAAAAATTGACTTTGATCAACTAATCTGGAAATCTGTAGCAATGCCATTGTAAGAAGCAAGCGAATGTCACAAGCATGACAACAAACACTCCATCAGCAATGTAGAAACTGAAACATGTTTCCTTACCTATTGCCATCTCTATGATGCTCATTTGGCTCTCTGAAGGGAAAAGGATTTTTGGTGGCTTGTCTGTCAGGGGAGCTGTGCAAAGACAAAGACAAAGAAAGAAAGAGGACATTACATTCCACATCTTTCTCCCTCATGGACAGTGGGAGTATGAATTATTCATTAAAGACAACCAAAAATGTGGACAGAGGAAAAAAAAGGAATGAATTACTAAGATTTATCCATTCACAGCTTTAAACATCAGCACACATACAGTACCTTCAAAGCAGCAGCATCTTCAATACTGATGCTGTTTGTGCCTTATATAAATGAGTGTGTAAGTGATGACAGGGCTGTGACAGTGACAACAGCACAAACTGTGCTGTATATATTGTAGCTGTGTAACTAGTCAACCATTTTGCCTCCTGAGATCCAAAACATTCACAACTGCATTTGGGCACTGGGCATGGGAAGGTTAGGAGCTGTTATAGGAGCCTTTCAGTGTAGCTACTGCAATATGAAATGGCATAAATGTTTAGTGTCTATTAGCATAGTAATAAAAAAATTGAAGTAAATGTAAAACAGAACCCTCCGCCCAAGTAACATGGTATTCATTGTCAAAATGTCAGCCACAAGCAAGTGGCTGATTTAAAAGTGTATCACAGTTAAATTAGAACGTCATCCCAACTCCCTTCGAAATACACCAACTCCAATTAGACAGCTGCTGAGTAACAAAAGACGTGCACTTAGAGGCTCCTCATTATAATGATTCCCTAATTGGTTCTCATCTTCAAAGTAGCATCAGAGAGGTTTTCTATCTCTGCTTGCTTGGAAATACTCGGAGGGACGAGGCTTGTTTCAGTACAAATGACTTGTGGTTTGACTGGATCGCCGTGCTGAACCTGAAAAAAACGAGCTAAGCTTTGTGAGAGGAGAGACAGAAGAAGAAAGGATTTCCAGGTTTATGCTGAACTGGATCCTCCATACTTCAGTTTTCTGGTGATATACAGTAACTCACCACAGCAATCAACTTTCTTCCTTTTAAACAAAAACCAAAAAAAAACAAAAGCCTAGTTATCTTAAATGCTGCAGATTAAGGGAGCATGCTTCAGTTTTTATGAACTGATCTTTTCCTAATCTATTATCTACTGTATATGTTTAATTTGATTATTCAAATCTCCATTTGGCTTCTAGGATGGTGCAACACATGGCCAACGAGAGGGTTTTTTTTATTCAAAATCCATGAAGTGTATTTTTTCACTTCTGACCTGAATATGAATGCTGTATGTGTGATCCTGTCTTGACCAAGGCCAGTTAATACATTGTTTAAAACTCCACAATTTTGTTTCAACTAAATTGGCCTAAATCCTGAAGTGGACTCCAACATCGGCACCATCATCAAGGAGGCACAGCAGAGGATGTACTTCCTGTGCCAGCTCAGGAAGTTCGACCTGCCCCAGCAGCTGCTGATACAGTTCCACATCATCAAGTCTGTTCTCTACTCATCCATCACTGTCTAGTTTGGCTCAGCAACCAAACAGGACAGGAACAGACTCCAGTGGACAGTCAAGACTGCAGAAAAGTTCATCGGTGTCATCTTGTCAGGTAAACCTAAATATATGCAATCTCATGCATTGAAGAAGCAAAATAATTTGATTGGCTCAATTTATGTTTAATCACTTAGAGACAGAGACCATTTTAAAAGCAAAATCTCACAGCAACCCCGCTAGACGTCTACAGACATGTCTGATGAGCAAATCAACTCAAAATGTCAAACACTACAGGTGAGATTTTTTTAAATGTAGGGGCTACACACAGTGCAGACATCTTGCAGTTCCTTCTGTTGGTACCAACTCGTTTTGGATGTGCAACCTTTTTCAAAGGCACTGCGTTGTATTCAACCAAAGATATGTCTGTCCACCACTGGTGTCTGCTCACTTGTGCTAATTAAAAAACATCCTCCACAGTTCAGATGTCCAGTCAACTAACAGACTAAAATATAACATGGTCTTTCATAAAAGATGAAGCAGTTTGTGGATAGGAGTGGGCTGAAAGCAAACAAAGAAACACAACAACCCTATGTGAGCTCATTAATTAGAAATTCAAAAGAAAACCACAGAAAATGATGCTGTTCGCTGTGCCTGGTGTGTTTCACTGCCGTGTAAAGAAATCTCATTACCTTAATTACTATTTTCTTTATGAAATATGCTTACATTATTGCTTCATCATGACATGAAAAGAAAAGTTTTTCCCACTCTATTGTTTTACACAACACAATGGAGAGTTTGAAGACAGAAAATGGTGCACAGGAACTGATGTGGCTGCTATGTATTTATAGTAACATGAAACAAGGACTCAAGTGGGGATACAAACATGAAACACGGAGCCCCAGCTCATTGCTTATGCTGTTAAACTGATCTATGCATTGTACGTTTAATAATAAAATAAGCAGAGCACATAAAATGTATTTATTCTGATACTGAAATCTATAAAACAGCTAAATTAGGACAATTATCCAAATTTGCCTGAGATATTATATATAGTATTATATGAACATTTTTAATGATAAGTGAGACAAGTGAATTACTTCTTCAATTTAATGGCTGTGTGTTATGTATTATATAGAAACACTACTAGGAACTGCCACTAATACTGTAGCACCTGAAGGCAGGAACACAGAACCCCCCCAGCTTCCTGCTAACTCTGAGTGCTAATGTGCCATACATGAAATCTCCATGTTTGTCCATATAGATATATGCTGAGAAGATGAATGTTTCTCGATTTCAAATTATATTGACTATGATCGATTCATACTTTTTGTAGGCACTGTGCATCATCTCAGGGTTCTTGACAAAGTGGGAAGGTGGAGTAACAGTTCCCTGTTTTAAAAAAAAACCATTCCTTGAAAGGTATCTAGAACATATTCAAATGTGAATTCTCATTTTGACTTGCAGGTTGCACTGAAGGAGATCAAGATGAAATCCCAAACCTGTAAGGTGAGTAACGTTCTGGTGTATTTTGTAATATACTCTGAGAAATTAGCTCGATTTCTGGCAAGTGTGGCATCATTTTAAAGCTAAAGGTAACAAAGTCAGAGAATGATGATTAACCTGACATGAAACTCTGCCCTTCATCCAAATCATAGGCACGCTGCTGATTTGCTGTTCGCCAGTGGGATCTAACCATTCTGGAAGGCATGCAAACACACACATCCACACAAAGACACATTAGTGAAGCTGGCTCATCTTCAACTACAAAACCATAATTCTGTGGTTATTATGAGTGGGAGTGGGCAGGCTTCTTTGCTGAGGGGCTAGAAACGCATCCAGTCTGACCTGCTTCCCAACACACAAACAGTATAAGCACATTACACATACTTAGACAAAACGCACACAGATTTCTGCACGCATAAACACTGACAACGTGATGTTGATATGAGCAGGAGAGAAAATCTTTAACACACAGGCTCTATGATCTGCTCTCACCATGATCACCTGATGATGGATGAAGGGATGGAGTAATGAATCTGCCATTAACTCTACCATTACCTCCTCTCACCCTGCCCCATCTGTCTGTTGATCACTGTACGTCTTTGTTGACCTGTCTGTCTGTTTCTGTCACTCTCAGGGGTGACAGAGGGAAGATGAAAAAGGAGGGAGAGGAGGAGGGAAGGAGAGGGTCGTGGTCCTCTGTTCACACCTCATTAAAGAACACTTCTGCAGACACAGATTAAGAAAAGTAATGTGTGTCTGTCTGTGAGGGTGAGATTGTTAAAGGAACGATGCATCGTGAACTCCATGGGAGAAAATAAATGATAGCAGTTTTAGAGCAACTTAAGAGTTAAAGCTTGCCAGTCATACACACGATTAAAAAAAGAATGTCAAACTGAAGATTGTCTTTCTTAAACATCAGTCGAATGAAGTGATGACATTAATAAAATGCTAATGTCTCAATTCATTAAACGAACAAACAAACAAAAACATTCCAGACTAGAACCTTGCCTTGATATTTTAAAATTCAACTGTGCACTCACCTGATCTCTGCTCTGCTACACTATTTCTCACGTGTATACACAGTTCACTCCTTTGTACTTCAGTCTCCGATTGGGATTTGTGGAAAATAACCAAAAAGTAGAAAATCACAGGCATCGTCTTTAAAGTGATCAGCCCAAAAAGCACGCTGGGTGTTAAAATGTTTATGCCTATATGAGAAACAAAGTAAGGCCTTTAAATGTGTCTTTTTTTTCACAGACAGACTTTGAAACCACCCCAGCCGAGACCCGATATATTAGCAGAGATATCTTTATGGTGGTGATGGTTCTCCACTGATCCATGGGCCAGCTCTGCTGCTGCGTGCAGGCACGTGGTGTCTCGGCGGACACAGCTCCCGCAGGCCCTAATCCTTATCTCAGGGACCTGGACCATGCCATGCCTCCCTCCCCCTCTCTGCCACCCTCCTACACAAAGAACAATAAAACTCTGAACCATATCGTATGCTAATACTAGGAAAGCGTACACTTCCACCCCTCCCCCTCTGACCACAGACTGCCCTGTCAGTGATTTGAGTAAGAGCGATATCTGTTCCTGACTTTCTCTGAAATTCTTGTACTGTCTTGTTTTTGGGTACTCTCGATTTGTTTTTTTAGGAGCGCCGCACGGAGTGGCAGCGAGTTCCAGTAGCTCTGTCCTCTTTTGTTTTTTGTTTTTTTTCTCTTTCCATGCTTTCTGAATTTGTCTATCAGGATCGGTGTGTGGTATCTGTTCTTATGGTGTCTTGTTGCTTGCTCTCTGTTGTTTTTGTCCCTTACTGCTGCTGGAACACTGGAATGTCCCCACTGTGGGATCAATAAAGTTCTACCCTACCCCTACCCTTTATTGGTGCAAGACTCGAGAACGTCAGTGATTTGGATATGTTGGCAAGAATGTCCTCAAACTGGACTGAAGCTGAAGGGAGCTCCTCAGCAGGATAGAACTGTGTCAGCAGCTGTCAGGGACTGTTCATGTTTTGGAAAAACTCCTCAGGGAAGAGAGAATAAATCAATCGCGATTCCAGGTAACCAATACACTGCAGTCATGAAGTCACTTTGTCAAATACAATTTTTGCTGCTAACTAATACAACCCATCTTGACAATCAAGAGGAGATTAAATGAGTATAAAAACACTATATGGGATTAATATTTAAGACAAAATTGAAATACTAGTAGTTATTTCCATACTACTACACTTTGTACTTACTGTACTGTTTTTGGAAGTATATTGTATTTATGAAAGGCATTAATCACTTACAAAGTTTTATTGTGCACGTTTTCCCCCATGGCCTAATAAATAGATCAGTAGACTTGAAAATGCCATTGTAAATTCTTAATGTGACCTCAGCTGAAGGAAAAGTGCTTTCATTACTACACAACAGAATGAGTTCAATTTTCCTTCAGCATTTATAAACAGCACTGAGAGCAAAAAATGTGCAGGTCAGTCAGATATACAAACTAGTTTAGTGTTCATGAGGGCAATAATGCTGCTGTCGCCTGCGATGGCGCCGTGTGGAGTCGAATTTTATAGTTCTAGCAAGATAACTGTTATTTTAACAGGAGGACTTGATGGCTGTTGCCCTGCAACATCAGCCTGAGGACAGCAGGTGAAACGGAGCAGAGTCAGAATGACTGCAATCTCTGATAAAATTGATAGTGTTTAACCACAACAAGAGGAAAATGGGAACTACGAAGTCTATGTATTAGAGACCTGGATTTAGATTTCTTTAGAAGCCCTATTATTTAGCAAATTCACGTTTCTTTTGAGAAAATCGTTTTCACTGTTCACCCTAACAGCACTGCAAAGTGAGACGACAGGCCTGCGGACTGAACAGGTTGTTGGAGTAAACTGAATCCACTGTCATGTTCCTGGAGCATCCTGTGATGGTGAGCGCTTTGTGACATGGCAGGTTATACTGCTGAAAGTATCCATTTACTGCACCCACAAACACAATTCATAACATTATGGGTATGCTGTGGCCTTCCAATTATACTCTGGTGGTTTTGAGGTGGACCCAGTAAAAAGGCCTCTACAGTGTAGTGGTTGAATACATCATTCCTGAGATATATTGCACCCACTATGTCACAAACCCACAATCACACCACATACATCAAATTCCATTCTTGTCAATGTCAAATGCAGTAGAAATGTAACCAGACCTCAAGTGTGCTTTGTTGAGTTGGAGCCACTTGTTAAGATGGATATTTTTGCTGTGCAAATGATGAATCTTTCATGTGAAAGAAGATAGTGCTTGTTAAAAATGAGCTACAGTAGATGCTCTGGGAGACTCCGTGAGCCGAAATGATGATCTTTGAAAGCAGTGAAAAATATACTATTGGAAAAAATGAACCCTAAGGAAATTACACTGTAAGGATCTCTGAGGATACTTGTTGATAAATGCCAGTATAAGGTGGAAACCCTGCAGAAGGGGAACAAAATAAGGGCATATTTCCTTATTGAAAAAGGTGTTATTTTAGAGGATCCATCAAAACAATGGAAAATGAGAGGGCTCATATTCAGGGGAAATAACATAAATCATGCAACTGCAGACACTGAGAATAACTGGAGTGACTTCACTCTGCAGTGAATGGCTTTGAAAAGGAAAGACACTCCACAGTGGCCATTGAGATTTTTGCTGTAATGAGATGTCTTTTCAGTCTGATGCCTACTTTCTGAACTTTGAGCCAAACATTTGCACTGCTAAACCAAATCTGTTCACACCTGCATCATGTGCGACCAATCGTGCATGGATGAGAAAGAGTTGCTTGTTCATTAGAGAGGCTTGTACTCATTACTCACCTGTTTCCTCAGCAGGGGCCACCTGCCTTGGAAACATGTTTTTCACTCAACAGTAAGGAGAGAGGAGGTGGGAGCTGGGAGGGACGGTGATATGTTTCAAGCCGCCTGGCCTAAAATATCCCAGAGGGAAAGAGTTGTGGATGAGTCAGAGAGGAAAGAGACGGTGTTGCAAAAAATCTTAGGGTGGTTTTTGAAAAAAAAAAAAAATGCAGCAAATGCATTACATGGACTTTGTACTGGGGAGCTGGCAGGGTAAAGCCCGCTGATTGTCCAGGCCGACTGACTCTGACATTTGCTTTCTCACATACAGAACCTGTGGGTAATATCTAGATAATTTCAGGGTTCCAATGCATGTCTGAAAATGGCTTTAGCGAAGAGGGCTGAAGGAGGGCAGTGTTAACATGTTCATGGGTCTTGCTGACAGTTATCCTGTATAACCTACTAGGTTTGTATCTCAGTAATTATTTAAAGTAAGGTGAAAAAAAGGTTTAAAATTAAAATAAGCGACCAGTACATGGAATAATAGAAGAATCATATAGAATCAGAAAAAAGATTTTGTGCTGGAACTTCTGTAATTGAAATTCAATAATATAGTATAATGATAGATGGTCAGATGCTGCTTTGACTCTTTATATATACTGCATTGAAACACGCTTTCATTTTACTCAGTGTTTTCTGATCCTATAAAGGTGAAAGCATTTTTCATTTTTCAAGCAGTTGCACGAATCGTTGCATAGCAACAGATGTGTGCTTAGTTGAGTGCTGTCTTTTATAGCATCAGAAATAATTGTGAGAACGTGAATTTAGACACAGGCATAAATGCCAGATGACAACGAGGCAGCAGACGAGACGTCGTACTCAAACATTCTTTAAGATTAATGCTCTTTAACTTTTTCACAAGAAAGAGATAGTCCCTTACTGGTAAGACCAAGGTCCACACACAACACTGTGTCAGTTTTTACCTTAAAGTGAACAAGAGTTAAAGGTGATTATTACCACAGTGGCATGATTTCCCTTCTCTAAAAATGAACAAACAAAAACAAAACAAAAAAACCCCCCAGCTGGTTCACCTTTAGAGATTCTCTGGTGTGAAGATAGACTGGCGCTGTCCCCTTGCTCAGGAGCACTAAACTGTGTTAATGTGTGCACTTCCTACTACACACATTAACATTCTGGAAAGCTTTTGTCCTCTGCAAGACAACATGGAAGTGATATAACAGAAAAGTCATGAAGGGGTTGGTGTACAGAATACTCAGCTTGACAGTTTATAGCGAAGCTTTACTGTACACAAAGTCAAAGAATGAAATAATAAAGTTAAAGGACAAAAGCAGATCTCTCTCCAATTTTCATTGAGCATGAATATGCTTAAGAACCTAACACAGATGGTGGCAATTTCTATGAGGCAGAGTCGAGGAAAAGTGTTCTAGTGATTCATACACTATCATCCATATACTGCGCTCTCAGCAAGCACTGCCTGACTTTTGTCTTAGCTTTAAATTTAACTACTTGACAAGCAATACTGTACTTTCCTGTAATTAAAAAGTGAATTAATCTTGAATTCTGGCTGGCATAAATTCCCCAATTTTTTCCAAGCCTGCTTTCCGGTTTCCTTTTATAAATATATTCAGAGCAATCAATTGGGGTATTACTATGTACATATCACTGTGGGACTCAGCTTGGCAGGTTGCCTTTGGCAGTGCTACAGTTCCCGCTTTGCTCATGTTGTCCTCCAAAATGTTCTAGGGATGGTGGGACTGACATGTGTGGGAGTGTTTGAATATGACGTGGTTTAGCTAGAATTTGCTTTAAAAATATTTGAGAAAAAAATGGAATAAAAGAATTAGACAAAAAATAGACCACCAGTGCCTGCCTGGGCATGGACACACCCAAGTAGGAGAGAACAGGAGAGAGAAGAAACACCACTGGTGTGACAAGCTCTGCTTCCAGAAACATTTGAAATAAAGTGAAAGAAAGGTTGCATTTCCACAGATGTGTAAACCAAGGCTGTGTGCTGTAATTAATCATGGTGACGTTAATTACACTTTGTTTTTGCCACAATGAGGACTTAAAAAGAGAAAAAGAAAATGAAGCATCCAAATGACACTCTGCAGGCCTTGCACTAGCTATATTAAGATTTCATTGCTGTGGATATTAAAAATGGCAATTCTCTCATTCAGCTTCCTTAGCATAGCGAATTATTTCTCCGCTCTGTTTGTAAAAAAATTTGTCTTTTAACGCCATTATTTTCCTATTTTCAATAAGCTGAGGCATGTCTGATACAATCTTTTAATTAAGATTTTATACATTGCTTTCCCCAGCTAAAAAAAAAGATATTTTTTTCTTTTACAGTAAGCCTCCCAAGAACAAATTATAATATCTTTGTTTGGCTTGGCAGACCACTAATCTTGCAGATGTCATCTGCAGTGTGGACTGCTTCTATATTTACTACATGTTACAGAGAGTTCACATTACATAGACAGTATACTGAGGAACAGAGATTGTTTAAAAGGACAGTGCCTTGGAAAATTTGCTTAGTTTTCACAGATGAACTCCAGACTATGTCCAAAGAAACAACTCTGGACTATGTCTGGAGTTGCCCTTTCACATATGTAGCACACAACAGAAGACAGTCTGTGTCAGACACCTTCTCACCTACTGGAAATTCTCCGTTTGGCTTATGCATGGGGCGTGCATCTGGTTAGGGCACGCAGGAGGCAGGACGTGATGCCGTAACGTAGCCAGTTTGTAATTTGGTCATAAACAACAGAGCCTCTTGCCAAACTTTAAATTTGCCTGATGATTCTGGTGCCGACTCTTATCAACAGAAGTTTCTGAATCTTGTCATGTCTCCAGTTAGATATTTTCGTTGTACTGTTATCAGATGTTGTGTTGTTAAATTACACTGCTTTTTATAAAGAAGAAATCAGGAGTAGGGTGGCATTGTCCCCCATGGGAATCTGATGGCCTAATCCTGATTCAGAATATGATATGACTTGTCATTATTAATGCAGGATAACATGTTGTCAAAAGAGAAGGGACCCAAGATGAAAGTTGCACTTACTCCTCAAAAAGCAGTTGTTTTGGAACTTTCACAAGATGATGGGCAATTCAATAAGAAAAACACATTCCAATCATATTCAACACATCAAAAAACAACAAAAAAAGAGACAGTTTCCTGGTTTCGTACTCCTCTCAGCAAAGTTTAGACTTTGATTGCAACAACTCGCTTCAGGGCACATTTAACAGTGATGGTGATGTACAGTAATAGCTACAAGGTGCACATAAGGGTTATTGCTCTGATTGTCTGTAATATACTACAGTATGTAACAGTCTGTGTTTACTCACTCTGAGCAAATACAACCAGAATGAACTTAAACAAACATTCCAGTCAAATAAATTGGGTTGATTAAATTTTGGCATTTGACTTTATTCACTGAGGTTTTATTGCTGGTGCCTGAAATTATTTTAGCCAATGTTTTTGGCACTCAGTGTAGTGCTCAATGCTCAGTGGAATGTGCAGTGAGTATAGCACAAACCCTCTTCATTATTCATCAAAGCTGCCTCCAACATAACTCTGGAAAAATCTGATTAAACCAATGGGCTTAAGTACTCCCATAAACAAGCCTATGATCGTCTTTAATAATACTACACCGAGAAATGAATGTTACTAAGACAAATAAGAAATCCTTGGCCAGGCACACAGGTAAGAGGCTTGCATCTAAGATATGGTATGACATACCCTCAGCAGGTAGTACTAACATCAGGTGCTAGGAACATGCTTGTGCACAGAGCAGTTGTTGGTGACTGGTTAAATGTCTGTGTCTTCACATCTCAAGCATTAGCATTACAAGCACTGTGTGCAAGCCCACAGCTGACTGCATGTGGAGTGCAGCCCCTCCCTCCTCTAAACAGAGACTGACAGGGAGAAAATACAGTGGAAAAATAGAGCAGGACGGGCCGCATCAATCCCGGAGGCTATGCTTGGTGATGGCTAAGGGAAGTACAGGGTAGACCACTCGTTAGGTTCAGACAGGGGAAGCACAGCAATTGAGTCCTCTACATTTCCACGCAATACAAATCCCACTCATTTGGCATTCCAAGCTGCAGAATGGCTCTTCTCCTGCTAAGATAGATGGCCATTACACTGTTTTTCTTTTTAACACTATGCCTTCTGGGCTTCCCTGAGCACGAAGAGCAGTATAAGAATCAAATGTGACAATAATTCACTCAAGTGAGCTTTCATGAAACACTACAGCCTTTACTGCTATCCTTCCTATCTGTTAAAACAGCCCCAGCTCCAGCCTCAAGCCCACTTGTCCCTCTCAACCTCCTGCCCACTACTAAGTGCTCCCTTGTGTGAGTAACCTCCCACACCCCAAACACACAGCTTCAATCAGTCCAAAACACACAGAAACCCTTTTTAAATGAAAACAAAACAGTTGGCATGGAGGTTTCTTAACAATCTATTTATTATTAGCCCTAGTCAGCCGTTCATTGAACTTGCCAACCAAAGTGAATGGTACCTAAACTGGCCAGCCCCCTATTAAAAACTGTGTCTGTTTGATTTGAACTTTTTCTAACCTCCTCCTCAGCTCATTGCCAGTGGCCTGTTTAATTCCTGCTTGGTGCCATTTCTGCACAGTGCTCTCCTATTACCAAGCAATGAATTCCTGCTCCCAGCTCTGCCACGTTCCTCCCATCCCCCTTCCTTCTCCC
>NW_018127896.1:5407730-5432639 GCF_001952655.1 Monopterus albus | reverse complement strand
GAATAGTACATTACCTATACGGCTATATGTCTTAAAGGGGAATGCCTGGCCACAGTGGGTACCTCCTCTGCCATAGCTTGCTAGCTTTAGCGGTAACACGTCTGCCTGCAACTGCAGTGCCTTGTGGGAGACTGTTGGCTTGCACTTTGCGTGCAGAGTGCGTGCCAGTAGGAAGTAGGTTGACAGGCAGGTAGGCCATCCAATGGTTTTGCTTGGGATGATTAAAAGGCATTTTTCAGATGTTGTTTTTTTTCTTTATGTTGTCAGTCCATTTAATATATTTATTGCCATCAGGATGAAAAGAGAAATTCAATAAATGTAACAAAAAATGCTTCTGGAAGGAATCACCAACCCAACCTTTAACCCAGCAGTGTAAAACCACTGAGTATGCAAAATATTAGGAGAGCCTGATCTTTCCATGAACAAGAATTATCTGGGTGGAAGCTGTGAAACTTTATTGATTTCACCTTTTCCACTACAGTAATCTAGGGGAGATGTGCTATAGATGAGGGGAAGAGAGAGGGAGACAAGATTTAAGCCTCTGGAAAATCAAGATATGGGTTCTGCAAAAATTGACTAACTTGTTACAAGGAAGGCATTTCTGATAATTCTGTTTACACTGTTATTCTACTAAGACATTAAGTCAGAGCACTGTAAGAAAGGGGAATTTCTGCACCCAGCATTTATTCAGTTTCTGCAAATTTCAAATGGAAGGGCAATTCTTGTCACACTAAAATGTTAAATTATCTTTTACCTTGTAAAGATCCAAGCAAGATTTTTGTTTGGATTAAGAATTCATAGTATAGAGCATCTAAAAAAGGAGCAGAAGAGGTGGTGCTATAAATGGCTTTGATGATACTGTATGAACAGTATCACAGTTGACTGTAAAATCAATTTGAACAGAGTAGTTCCACAATCAGACAGACTGCACGTCCACTGTGTAAATGTAATGCAGGTGGATGGTTAATTAATGTCAACTAAAAAAGACTTTTTAAATTATATTTATCTCATAATAAGAAGATCACAGTTTTAACCACAGTGGTGGAATATGCCACTTTGGTGCAGCAGAACAAGCTATAAGAGGAGGCGGCAGTGGTGTGGTGGGTAGAGCAGTCGCCTCCCAAACGAAAGGTTGAAGGTTTGAATCTTGGTGCCTGCAGTCCACATGTCAAAGTGTTGTCAGTTGCCATCATACCCACTGTGGGTCACTGTAATTGTGCAAATGCACATGGTGTGTCATTCATTTACATCATGAACTCAAGAAGCACTTTTTAATGTCACCGAGGGGGGGAACTTAGTACTAATGACACGCCTGCCCCTGCATGTATTGTAAGAAATACTGTAGTTCACTGAAATTACAGTCTCATTTAGACGTGTTCCAGATCTGTCATAGAGAGAGCGGATACATGTACTAAATCTAGCTCTATAAGCCCACAGCCCCATGCGAGCTGAATATGAATTAAGCATATGTGAAGTAGACTAGTGTCTCCTCCATGAGACATGTGGGGGTGGCTGCTGTCTCCCTGACACACACACACTCCTCCTTTCTCATACTTTCTTTCATATCTCTGCATGTTGCAAACACATGTCGCCCACAGATGCAGCTGACCAGCTACCTACTTTCTCCACATGGACCTACGCTGCTCGCCCACAGACATTCCACATCAAAGTTGATTTCCATACTTGCCCAGATAATCACGCAGTATGTGAGTGAAGTCTTGACTCTGTGGATCAGCCTGAAGAGGCTTACTGCTGCGCACACCCAACAGTGACAATGGCATGGGCAATCAGCACAGCGGGGTGTCTGCAAGTGTGTGCTTCTGATGTTGCTTAGAACCTAATGTGATACCTTCATCACTGTTAAGAATGACAGCCTTGCTGCTTCAGGCCAAAGCACAAGATGAGTTTTCATCATTTCAATCAATATGTTGCCTGTGGATTCCATCTAACCCACATATGTGGTAATGATCACTCATGGTTGGCAGTGATGGCTGTTTTAGCCCAGGCTCAGGATATTAATTGGCTGCTTTAGCTATCAAGGAGTGCAGAGACCTTTTGATTTGGCCAGAGTCACACACCGAGTCTTAATTGGCCTGTGGACAAAACATGAAGGAAACACATTACTTGGAGTGCTCATGCATGTGCCATCATAATTCGTTATAGAGGAATTGCAATCTGAAATGCCATCAAAATCAAAATGTCATTAAACTTTGCAATTAATTAGGAACTGATTGCGTTAAGAGGCTCTTAAGTACTCATCGCCAAGTCTTGTATGTCTTTTGCTTATAATATAAATCATGTTCTTAATTATATAGAAAATAACCAGCAAAGGAGGAAAAAACTGAAAAGGAAACAGGATGGCAGGCAGAGTAAACAGCTTCTGCAGAAGTTTGCCCATGGCAAAGAAACCCAAGTCTCCTCCAATAACACAAACACACACGTCAGCAAGCCAGAGATGACCTCTGCTAGGAGTTACAGTATCTGAATGCAACTTGTTAACAGGAAATGGCCTCACCCATGCAACACACATTACTGAAGAAATGGCAGCAGCATGAAGCCTCCATCTTTATAATTGTTATTCTGTCCAAGTCTAGATGGAGAAAGAAACAAAAACTTGGAGGCACAGAGAGAAACTAGAACATTCCTTCTGCCACAGTTGCTATGTTGCAGCTGTTAACTATGTATGACCAATAAACAACCGATTTCATCTCAGCTGAAAATTTCCTTCTTCTTGGCTTGACAGGTTACTACTGGGATAAATGGTCTTATGGAGTATATGGCTTGTATGTACTATACTGTACCATCATAAAACTGACACCTAAATGTACACAGAAAAGCACAAATCAATTTTTAATTATAACTTTTGTGGCTGACTTCAACCACTTCTGAGGTGGTAATTCTTGTGCAGGCTCTCAACTGTCACCCCATCTCCTATTCACCCTCATCACTTTCTTCTCAATCTTTCAATGTAAACTCACTGTTTTTATTTTTTTTAAGAAACTGTGCTATCTCATAAATAGAGTCATGCAATGCTGCAAATATGCCTTGAGTCACTGCTGCACCACCACCTCCCTCCTTTTAACCTTCAACATAAGCCTGCTTTAGTGCCATTAAAATAACTTGTCATGACAGTGTAGCCTGGGAGCAGTGCAATCAATTTCCATTACATCAAGGCCCAACTGGGCAACGACACTGAACTAAGCGCTGGTAAGCAATCTCCCTGACCAAGGGTGGTTTGTGTGGCAGCGTGTCTGTGTGTACGTGTGTTAAAGAACAAGGATGGGAGGAGTAGGGAGCAAGTGGATATACTTGACTTCACTAACTCAAGCTTCCATTTTCATGCACAAGTTCCTTGCTGTACTAGTAGAGAGACTGACAATAATATGTCACTGAATTCTCTATTCAAAGACATTTTGGTCACATTCCAAATCAGAAAACAAGCCTAATTTCCATCAAAACATCATGTTAAATTATCGCCAGCTGAACAACCCAGTCTCATCTTGGTGCAGTGAATCTCTCCCTGAAGTGATCTAGAATGCACCTTTTGGAAAAGATCAATCTGCAACTAATTACCATCAGAGTAATTTATGCCACAAAATTGATTTTTTCTCACTATAAATTATGCAAGAGTCCCATCCACTGTCCCTTTACACCCTCTTATCACTCTGGTGGACTCAGTGGATTGACATGGGGCTGAAGTGTCCTTGATGGGGCATTTCTACCAGCTGTCAGAGATAGGGGAGACAGGAAAAGAGGGAGAGAATATCTCCAGAACTACAGATACTGTATATGTACTCGTGGCCTTGAGAGGACCCATAAATCTTGTCAATCAAAATCAAGTGTGGACGCATAAAAGCAGCATTAAAGCCAGGGAAAACATCTTTTAACCATTTTAACACAAACTGATGTGTTTAAAAATTCAGGTTGGTTTTCCACCTCTTACTCTGATCCTGTGCTCCACACCAGTGTGGTGTGGGATTACATTAACACTAGTTCAGCATCGATTTTGACATGTCGAGAGCTAAGGCACTAAGTGAGTGCTAATTAGTAGAGCAAAGGCATTAATTTTGTAACACGCCATCTTAATTAGCAATCCCAGATGTACGGTGTGTCAGAGGAGCATTTGTAAGTACAGTTTGCAAATTGATAGATATTTGGCAAGATGTTTGACAGCAGCCTGCTGCAAAGGTGACACTTGGTTTGGGGATCTTAAATAAGTTAGAATAGCACTGAGCTTCTTTGTGGCTGAGTCATTTAAAAAAGAAAGAATTTGATGTTGGGAACATATTCACATTCTCTATTATTCATTTGCCTGTAAATTTTACTTATAATGTTAAACCATAGAATAAACAGGCGCAGGAGAGATGTGGTGCAAGACATAGGTGGAATTTATTTTTAGTTCAAGCTTATCTTTCCTATAGTTCAATTTCAGGTGCCAGAGAAAAAAATATTCTTCAAAAAATACATTTTACCTGTCAAATCATGAGGAACATGTCAAATAGTTGCCCGCTGTTAGTAATTACGGCCTATAAGCTCTTGATTCTACTCTTGTGCAGGGGGATTATTGTCATGAATTCCGTCTTTCTTCTTAAAAGAGTCCAATCAATGTGCTGCAAAAGCAGCACAGGCACCCGACCACCTTACCTTTCTGCATTTTTGCACCATCTGTTCAAACCAGCATCACATCTGTTGCTTGGTTTCACCTGCTCCACAAAAACCTAGCCTCTCAGGCAAAGAGACTTAGGTAAATATTCAATAAAACTGTTCTGGGTTCAGATTTCTATATAAAGACTGTTTAAAAAGACCAGCACCAGTGATATGTTATGAGAACACAGACAATTAAGACTAACCAAGTGCACGTTTCGTTTTTGTTGCCTGTTTGAGCACCCATGGGAATCATGTGCTAAAAAGCTAGTAAATGTGGGAGATAGGTGGCTGTGATAATGAATCATCTTCATTGCCAAATTATTTGTCAGTTATTTTGTCATTTTTTTTCTTGTGCTAATCATCTATACTAATCACGTATCATGGAGGAGTATGCTGTCACTGCTCCACCTGCCAGTTTGGTTTTCAAATAACAAAGGACCACGTAAAAAAAAAAAAAAAAAAAATGGCAGCACCAACAGGAAGAATGCTTTTTATTTCACTACTGTTTAATGCTATTTGACATGCCAGGTGCGTGTTACACTTCTTGACTCATCACACCCTCTCTCAACGGAAGTGAACATTGCCATTTGACAGAAATTGTGTACTGCAGAATCACGCCAGTGAACAGAATTTCTAGGGATACTGGGAGGCATGATGTGTCATTTACTCAAGAAAAATAGCATTCAGTTAGTTTGCTCTGCTTTTACAGTACATGCAACAATGATGCCACTGTTCCCAAAACTGTGAAAGTGAGTCTATATCCAACTTATATTGTGCTATCATACATGTACATGGAAATCCAGGTTTAGGGTACATCCCATCTGAATTTACTGCTACACACCATGTGTAAAGGTGTAAACATTCATAACAAACAATGTTATGTGCACACCAATAACAAAGAAGCATATCTTGTATGTGCCAATCTTTGCATTGCTATGAAAAGTGCCTGATAATGTACTGTACAACATGTCTGCACATTAAATCCTCCAGTCCACCCTTGCTAACCTTGTGGTCCTAAATCTTGTGACAAAACTCCAAGGCCTTTGTTTACTTAAAACACCATTTGTGCCCAGAAAGTGCCACCTCATCAAACAAAGGGACACTGACCAAAGTCAACTCACCTTGTGGAAAGCTGGCCAAGTCAAACTAATTCCTGGAGCTCCTTCCTCGGCAGTTTGTTCATGGGGCTGAGATCTGCCAGATCAAGCCATTAAAAAAAACAAAATTCATGCAAAAACACTGCTGCTATTTACCCGTCAACATTTCATGAAAGCAGACAATGCAAACTGTGTACTGTAGATGACCTAAGGCTATAGAGAGAAACAAATATAGGGAGGCAACTTTTGCTAAGCTCTTTATCAGTCAGACCATAATGCTTAAACCTCTCTGGTCTGCAAGTGAAAAACATGTTTGACAGCTATACACATTTCAGTAAAATTACAGTCTGTACTGATATATGGTAACCAAGTAACCGCTCCAGCTTGAGAACACTGTGCCTTGAACTCACTGCATGCTCAGATATTTTCTCTCCTGTTTTGCCCACTTCCTCCCCTGGTGTAAGCTCTGCAATCACATTTCCTGTGTGCTGCTCCTTTGATAGCACCAGCAGGCAAAAACCCACCAGGATGCTGAGCATGCACCACAGTATACACACACTGATTCTGGATTAATCAGAGTTGACTTACTGAGTTGGGACGTGACGGCAGGGGGACACAAACTGTCAGCCAAACCAGAGGGTATGGGGCGTTGCTAAAAGCAAGGTGGTTATGGTGGACAGCTGAACACTGCAGAGAACTAGAGTACTGAGTAAATGTTGAAATGTGACAATTTTCAGCTTTTCTCTGCCTCTGTAAACTGAATATTTTTGGATTATTGGTATTTACTTATTCAAACGTTTAGCCGTCCCTGGTAGGCTAGTGGTTAAGGTGCAGCGCTCTCGCTGCTGCGGCCCGGGTTCGAATCGGGGCTGCGTCAGGAAGGGCATCCGATGTAAAACACGTGCCAAATGTCAGCATGTGAGTCGTTAGTGTGACGATTTGCTGTGGTGACCCCTAAACAGGAAAAGCCGAAAGTGACTTTCTTTCTTATTCAAACATTTGCCTAAAAAGCCTAACGGAGTCCTTGAGAATGCTGGGAGCATGTCGGAGACAGCGTTCCCTGTGAACACCTTCAAGGCTGGAAGTGGAGTCCCTGTGATACGTTGGGCAGTTTTCACCACTCGCTGCACCGCCTTGCGGTTGGAGACAGAGCAGTTTCCATACCAGACTATGATACAGCTGGTCAGGATGCTCTTAATGGAACGGCAGTAGAAGTTCACCAAGATGGCTGAAGACAGGTGGTTCTTCTTCAGTGTCCTCAGGAAGAAGAGGCACTGGTGAGCCTTCTTAACCAGGCTGCGGGTGTTGGTGGTCCAGGACAGATCCTCTGAGATGTGGGTCGCCAGGAATTTGAAACCGGAGACACGTTCAGAAGGGGATGACCATGTTAAATACTGAGCTGAAGTCCATGAACAGCATTCTTGCATAAGTGTTGTTGTTGTCCAGGTGTCTGACTACAGCGTACACTGCTATGGAGACTGCATAGCAGTTTACAGTAAAGATATAAACAACTGTAACAATGTAAGTCATGAAGAAACAACCCCATGACCTGATTGGTCACTCAAAGTCCATGTTTCAGAGAAACAAAGTTCTGTTTTATTATCCTTTTGTTTCTTATAAAGAATTTAATGCTCAGCTTCAGGTGTGGCTGTGGTGTGTCTAAATACATTTATTATTCACTAGAAATGTGTCCAGTGAAGGGCTGACACATTTAAGATGGTTCTGTGAAGTGTCTAACTGCATAAACAAGGAATTTGTGACTACACATGGCCACACTTTGGATTTATCCGTCACTGTTGATTGCAGTAATACCAGTCAAAGTCATTCTTTAGCTCACTATAGTATTAGCATACAAATAATGTTGGTTTAGTTATTTTATGGTAGCATTGCTCATGTTATAGTCAATCATCATATGATATTTTTAAATCTCTTTTTTGGATAATATTTTGGCACCTTCTGTTTCTTATCAAGCTCTGCTGTAGCTACCCCAGACACAATTATCTGCCACCGTTACTGTTGGTTGGACACAACAAGCTATTTGAAGACATCACCTGCGCCCTGGCAGTCCTCATTTTTTCATAACTTTGACATTTTATAGACCATGATTATGTGATTCACTGGAAAAAAAATGTAAATGAATAAAAATACATCAACAGCTGTAGATGAAGGCACAATGAACAGGAAGATTCATATTAAAACGTTATTTTTATGAATGATTATTGTTATAAAACTTATTGTTGGCACCTGTGATTTAGCAAAGAGACAAAAAGTTCTGATTCATTTCATTTCATTGATCATTCTTAAAACAATTTTGTTATGATTTTTTGGGCTGACATACAAATGGAACTTAGAAAAGAAAATATGTTATCTACAAATACATGTGCCATATCAGCTTAAATCACAAACACGAGCTGTGAACAGCAGAGAGTGCTCATTCTCCACCATAAAGAAAACCCAATTATGTCATAAACCCAAATTAATTCTAATGTGGTGTGGTCAGTGATGGAGGAGCATAACCAGGAACTGAAGCTGAGCAAAATGCAAAACTTCCTTCCTTGTTAATATTCTGTAAATGAGTAAGCAGGTACACAATGCCTCAGTGAAAATAATTTGTTCAAAACCTCTGACCTGTCCAGCTATTAAGAAAAAGTTAGGTAATGAATTAAAAAATAATGCCTGGGCTTTCTAAAGTGCAAAGTTCCCCAGGTTAGATTACAGCAAGGCACTTGACACAGCATTCACTGCCCCTGCACTTTAATTGTTCCAAAAACTGTTTTTACAAGGAAAGAGTCTGCTAAAATTTTCCCCGGTGAAACCTTTTCCTGGACTTCATGTGTCCATTTATATGGAGGTCAAGGACAGTTTATTAAAACAAAAAAGCCTGATGAAGAGACTGCTTGGAAAAAACACCCACCTCTACTGAACAGATACAATAAATGTCCTTTGTGCCATATTAAGGACAATTCTTAGTTTATATCTGGTTCAGCACTAAAAAGCTATTGAGCTTCAACATGTTAAAACCTCCATTTTAAGATCAACTTCAGGTGGCAATATACAGTAGAATATTGATTTCTGAATGGTTAAATCGTTTTGCAAAAAAGGCCTTAAAAGGTGGTGCCATAACTGCAATTTAGTGGGTGGAAGAAAAACAAGAAGCAGATGAAGAAGGAGCCAAAAAAAACAAGACAAAAAGACAAAACAAAGCAAAAAAAGGAGCAGAAGAAAAAAGGAGGAAGAGAGAAAGAAGAAAACTAACAGCCACTGTCAAAGCCCAGCCTGAGACTCCATCACTGGCTGTAAAGAAAAGCCTCAGGTTCTGTCTTTCATCTCTGATTGATATCTGTGTTGACTGTGGCATGAAAGAATGGCAGAGGTGGTGATGTGACAAATGGCAATAAAAGGGCTCAGGCAGAAAAGGGAAGTGATAAAAAGTTGGTTTCATAGAGCTTAAAATACTAAAACAATAACAAAAATACCATGCCATTTTAGTTTTGGCACTTTTATTCAGCTTTTGCCTAAAGTTTGGTGATTATTATTATTATTGTTCTAAAAGGGCAATAATAACACAATGCTACAAGCTGCTACAATTAATATGATTTAAAAATTGATCACATGACTATTTATGTGTGAAAGGGGTTGCTTAGTGACACACAGATAAATCACTTGACTTTGCACTTTTCATCAGCCCTGTGCAGCTTTATAGAATCCTATACAATGTGTATATATAGTCAATAACTTCAAGGCTGGCAAATACTATAGCTATACTCGTGAAAAACATTTGTGCAAATTACTTTCCAAATGCGCTAACAAAAATATCAAGAAAGTCTAATATTTCTAACAGCTGTGTCGTGTTGTTAATGTGGGTCTGCCTATTCAATATACATTGAAAGCTTTACTGTCTGGCAGGCATGCACTCTTACACACAGACCTATCTGTCATTGAATGCTTCTCCTTGTTTTTCTCATCATGCTATTGTATAAATCATCATACAAGATATAAACAAGCCCATGAGAAACTTAGAAGGTTAAAAAAAATACTCTGTAGCCAAAGCAACCAACTGTCTGAGCGACAATCTAAATCCACTGAATTCCTACTGTGATGGGTTGAGAACAGCACATACAGCTCTAAAGCCCCAAAACACTGAGAGAATGTGAAGATCATAATGCCATGCCAAAGCCATGATGTGAAAGCACTGAGATCCAGCAAGTGTACTTCTTACAGGCAAACTTCACATATACCATAAATCTAATGGCCTTAAAACTAACACAAAAGATGACATTTAAGTTTAGCAAGTCAACACAGTACTATGTTATCTTAAGTAGCTCTCACTCTTGGAAGACTTAAGAGAGATAGAACGTACCATCGGCCACAGCAGAAACGATGATTTCAAGTCACAACAGACTTACAGAACAATAAAAAACCTCTTTTTTATTCATAAGTATGTCCTCTAATAGAGTGAGAGAAAATCAGAGATATAAACCTCATGGAGCAGCTGCTGATTACATAGTGCACCAAATTCACAAGAAAAGGATTACCTTCTGAATCAGTGCATTGTCTTCTCTGTTCCACCAGCACCTTGGCCAGACTAATCTTCCATCAATTAAAGAAGCAATTATATTCCAACCTCCTTATGCTAATGAATCAGTTGAGGGATGGGAAAGAAAAATGGTAATAGTCACCAAATGTTGCTGGCTAGACTCTAAAATTAGTAGAATAGAGGTGTAAGAGAGGCAGTTGTGTCATACTGAGCTGAAAGGGTAAACCATTTATTAGCATTAACAAGGACATGGAGGCCCTGTTAACATTTCACTGTTCATCAAACTAATTCATACTGTAAATGACAAATATTGAATGGATATTTTAAGAGATTTACACTCTCCTGCTGTTGTTCTTGTTCCTCTCACAGCCACCACCAAAACAAAGGCCACCTTCATTTCACTTAGCAAAACTGAAGCCATTTAGCTGCTGCCAGAGAACAACAAATAATCAAAAGCAATACATTTTAACTATAACAGCATTCATCATGGTGACAGGATTGCATATATTAAAAGTAATGACATCCAAGATGTGCTAGTTCAGAAGACAATGAAGACAAAATTTTACTGTCAAGTCTCTGATGCTACTTCTAGAGCAGCGGCCCCTTTTTTGTACCAGGGACCGCTTTCATGCATGAAAATTTTTCTGCGGACCAGGTAGAGGCACAGGGGTTCCAATAACAAACACCTTTGTCAGTTCATAGTGTGTAATCTGAATGCAACAATTACACTTTATATTAGGCAATTACAATAATTCTACACTATAATATCAACTCACCATAATTTAGAGTCAGTGGGAGCCCTGGGCTTGTTTCCCTGCAACTAGAAAAAAATGCCAAGGGCTTGTCTTTAACGCAGGGTGTTTTGTCTCAATGTGGCAAAGCATTTTTGAGGGTTTCATAGCTTCATTAGCTAGTCGGTCACCACAAATTATGCATAGTGGGTGTGGAGCTTGTGTATCACCTGTTGTGATGAACCCGTAACTTGGGTAGGAATCGTGGTATTTGATTTTAAATGCAGCTTTCTTTTTGCTGGCAGTCTGTGACCCTTCTGCCGTCCCATCATTTGCTCATTTCTTCCTGAAAAAGCTCTCCAGTACATTTTGTTTTTGGCTCAGTCGCTGATGTGTAAAATGGCGTGCCAGAGTCAAGCGCGGTAGTGAGGCAAGGGCGGAAACAGTCGTTTTTCAAACTAAGACTAATGAAAGAAAAATAACTATAATTTTAACCACAAAATTTTTTCTTTGCGGCCCAGTACCAAATGATCCATGGACCAATACCGGTCCGGGAACCGGGGGTTGGGGACCCCTGTTCTAGAGGGACTTGTGAGAAACTGGTTGTGTTTCTAAATGATGAGCCTGCTGTCATCACGACTGGGTGTTTTTTTTTTTGCTTTGTGTTTTGTTTTTTTGTATTTTGCATGTTTTTTGTACCAAAACCAACCAAAGTCCAGGTTATGGGACACCCCGGTTTGAGGGATGTAAAGTCCCAGTAAACGAGCTAAGAGATGCACAATGTAGTACACTGTAGGTAACGAGTCACCTTTCAGTCTGTCTTATGTTGGTAGAATGGTTTTTTAGACTCTATTGTGATGTTGTGTGATACTTGTGCTCAGTTTCACACTTTCTCGCACTGGCCTTCTCGATGGGTGTATAATGGGGATAAATGGCTGACAATTTCCCAAACAGCTGAACCCTGGAATGCTTGTTATCATGATTAATTGTGAAAATTAGACAAACTTGGGTGTTTAGCACACAGAAGCAATGAATATTAAAACTTTGGAGGACACTGATTTAATGTAGCACCAGGATGTACCCAAATCAGTAAAACACATTATTTGTTGATGATAAGCACATACAAGTTCAAGGTGTTGAGAACTGTTCATGAAGGGTTCTGTGCTTGCTGCTCTAAACACCAAGCACAGGAGTTCTTTCCAAAAATAAAATCCCCTTCCTTATACAGCAGGATGTGATGTGTACTGTAGCAGAGACAATAGACAGAAATAGAAGGGTTGCTAGCATGATCATTACAGCTATCATGAATGCACTAAGAACACACCATAAAAAAAACTTTCCAAAGAACCTGTATTACACTTTGTTGCCTTGAAGAAAATTTGCATTGTGCAGCTTACAGTAAATGTCACTTTTGAGTAAAACTATTTGCATCTCTGCACTGTAAAGAGTACTTCTAAATGTATCAGCAACTACTGTACCAATGTGTAATCTGCTACTACTAGACCTAACAATAATTGCTCTGTAAAGGCTTGTATCAGTTTCTGAACAAACCCTATTGTAAATTAAATAACTCGTGAAAGAAAACTAAATCAATCATGTCCTTTGCATTCACACATACTGACAACTTCATCTTAAATCAAATCAAATAAACTTGATGCACTGCTTAAGGGTTTTGAGGGCTAGATTCTAACCCAGTGTGTATTAGGCAAGAGGCGGGGTACATCCAGACTGCCAGTCTATCAAAAGGCTATAAAAAGAGCTGCATTCATACCTACAGGCAGACTGACTGTGGGAGAAAACCCACACAGGCACAAGTGGAAGAGTATATTTCTTTCTAAAAAAATCATAAATGCCGCTCCTGCTGCCATGGCCAATCATCAATCTTCTTCTGCCACCAGATTTGAAATGCTCAATGTCACCAAACTTGATAGGGAGATTAAGACTATTCCCACAGGATGACATTTTATGGCTGCTGAGAGAGTGATTTATGACTTTGCCTGGCCCTCATTTGAGTCTGTCTTTGTCTCTTTAAAGGCACTATAAAGTGTAATCAGGTACCAGTTAACAACACTTTGTCTGACCCTCACACACACAATGTGTAATGACAGCTGCACTGAAACGCAACAGCCCCAAACCTGCTGTGCTTCTCTCACTTTTATTTGTCTGTGTCATTCTGCATTTGTTCATATCCTTGCAGACGTGAGCCACCATAAGAAAGGTGAGCTCAGCCAAATGAGTCAGCAAGAGGAGAAGCTGCTGTCATGTCATAGTGTTTTGACATCACTCAGGAAAACTACCAGAACTAACTCCAATCAGATAAGCTAAAAAGGAGAAAAAGAAAGAAAGAAAGAAAGAGCAAATAATGAACATGTAAATTTGGGGTTCTTCCTATCCAAAGTGTCTGCTGTGTCAACCTTGGCTCTGACAGTGTCAGTGGCAAGCAATCTGTCAAATGCTTTAGGATCAGGCTTAAATATTTCAACAGCCCCAAGGAAAAAGTGCTGAACTAGCTCTGTGTGAATTCCACTGCTTAGCAATTAAAGTAGTGTAGAAGTCACAGACACAGCGCCGCTATTGACAGCGACACTCTGGCAGAAGGTGCAGGTATCAGCTTTAAAAGGCTTAATTTTTAACAAGCTGAAGCCACTTTTTCCAAATCACACTGTAAAAAAACAACAACCAGTGTTTAGAAAACAATCACCAGATATCATGCACTAAAACATGAGTCACAATGAGGGCATTGTTGTGCCTTTGTCTTTAAATTTATTAAATAAAAATATTTGCATTGAGGATTATGGTGCTGTTCCTTTTTGCTGTACCATAGCAATCCAGGCTCTCTGCTCTCATACATTTCAGTAAATGCCAGAGTATAAACATCTAAACAAATACAAACACTGCTGACTCTGCACTCAAAACCTTTTGCAGGATTGAAAAAAATGCCATGTATCTTTACCTGTGACGGATAGTTCAGTCGTCCTCCGTACCACAAAGTTGCCAAACTGCAATTCGCAAGTGTAATTCCCAATGTCGTCTTCCCGAACTTCCTTGATGGACAGAGTGTCTCTCCTCCTTTCTATGGTTTGTCTCCATTGTTTTGGCCTGCATTCCTTTAATCAAAATTAAGAGAAAATTTGTATCACGCTA
Source organism: Monopterus albus (assembly GCF_001952655.1). Classification (NCBI taxonomy): domain Eukaryota; kingdom Metazoa; phylum Chordata; class Actinopteri; order Synbranchiformes; family Synbranchidae; genus Monopterus; species Monopterus albus. The sequence goes on along the minus strand of NW_018127896.1, from coordinate 5,418,483 downwards.
GTTGGTATCAAATTATTATCAGTTGTACTGCTGACATTTAAATGCAACTCCTGCTTGAAATCAGCAGAAAACACAAATTTACTTCCATACCTCTGATTATTAGTAGCACAGAAGAGACACATGTTTATATTTAAACATACTGAGTGAAAAAAGGTTTAAATCCACACAGGGTCCTGTCAAAGTACTGCGCTAGTGATCCAAATGGTTATACATTATAGCAGAGAGGCCTTCTCTCAAGGCATAAGCTCTCTCCAAATTATTTACAATTAGTTTAGTGCACCCCCATTGCACAGACTCTAATATTTTTTAACTGTGATTTATGAGACTGAATGGCTGTGTGTTCATCACTCTGAAGAAGACTATAGGACTGATTTGGTTGCACCAGCTATTCCTAAATCCATTATCAGGTGTTAAGTCTTTTTAAGACTTAAGTGTTAAGTCTTCTTATTAACTTAACTTGTATCAGATTAGTGATTTACTGAATTGGGTTGTACCATGAATACTAAGTGTCATAGACTGTAATTATTCAAACAGAAGGCTTATAATTGATGAATATAATTTGTTACTATTTCTAGCAAATTATGGCAAGCTTGTGCTGCTTGCTCACCAAGGATTTACAGAAAGATCACCAGTAATGGTTATTACCAAATTACAGTGTGCAATGTATTGCAAGTAGCAGAGGTTATCAGAAGTTATGTCATAGTTAAACATCAACTCAAACTTGGCTTTGGTGGAGCACAAGAGTTTTGGTCCTTTGGTTCTGATAAAAGGACCAATGGTAGGTGAGGCCTGGGGTAAATGCAAATTCCTCTTGCAGAAAAGTGCTATACAAGCATATGACCATTTACTGTACTGTACTGAAAGCCCTGTACGAATATTGGGACCACTACAGGTACAGTATAAAAGGTTTTTTGGGGGATTTGTAGTTGTTAAAAATTACAAAATATTACACATCAAAATTGACGTTATGTTCTGCAGTGTCCTCCAGATTCTGGGCTACAGAACATCCAAGGCAAAGAAAACTGAGGCACTGTGTGTTTGGCTTTGAACTGTGGACCAAGACAGGCCTCCCAGTCAGAGCCCACTGACAAAGCAAGAGCCAGTAACTGGAGGGTGTGGAGCCTACAGTCATTATCTGCTATTGTAATTTGATTCAGTGAGAAGGTGAAGAAGTGATGTGGCCATCTAGTCTGACACACTTTCCTGTTTGATGAATTAGCCCCCAAGCTTCATCTAACAGCTTTGTCAAAGAGGCCTGTTGGACATGAGAGGTTTGGCCAGGTCAGTCACACTGTGGACATCATGAGGAGGTAGAGAATGCTTAAGTTCAGAAAACACAACAAAAGGAAAGGAGGACATACACAGTGAATATACCTAGTTGTCTAATATATTTATTTTGTTGATGCTTTTGGTTTCAGAAGCCAGAGAAAAGATGGAGTTTGAAGCAAATTAGACCTGAATTCAGCTGAACTTAACTTGGTTACTCTTTAAATAATTTATTGTGTATTCTTTCAATTTTAACTGAGAGTTTCTATTTCTGATGTTGTGCCTGATGAGTTTCAAGTGGCATGTTTCGCATCTCCGTGTTAAAAAGAAATCAATCCACAGCAATTATTTATTATTCATGCAAACAGCACAGAAAAAGGTGCATCTTACCTTGTACCACACAATCTCAGGCTCCACTCCCGGCTGTATATAGTCTTCAATGCCCGGGCAAGTGATGTTTTTGCTTTTGCTTAGTTCTGCCTTCTCAAAGAACCTCATTTTGGAGTTGTAACAGAGGTCAGTGTCATTCTCCGCCACTGTGAGAGACATGGACACCTTCATGCAGTATGTGGAGTTCCTGCAAAACAAACAAACAAAAAACCCCAAAATAAATGCATCAGTCTGAGACATAACTTCGTTTTTAACATATTACAAGTCTTGCCAGATGCAACAAACGCCCCTGGCTTCACAGAGACTCTGAGTTTGTACTAGCAAAATCTCCACATGCTACATTTCTCAGATTCATCGTAAATCAATAATCACACCACAGGCAGATAGAAAGAAACCTTTCTGTAAAAAAGCACTTATTTATTTTCCATTATTTATGTCATTATTCTTGACACTGTTTTTTGACCAACACCTTCCTGAATGTTGAAAGATCACCTCAAATGTGATCCTTAATCTTATAACATTTTCTCATCCATTCAAGTATAAAACCAATATTGCATGATGAGTCTACTTCTCTAAACCATTAATAGAAAATGAAAGTGTATGATTTACATGTATATAGTGTGCATGTGGGTATGAGAGGCACGGACAGATGGTAATATGGAGCGACAGCTCTGAATGTCAACGGCACTTGGAAGATTGATTGAGCCTTTTGTTTTCAGTTAGGCAGATACAATGTGAGCTAGCAGAAAATTACTTGCTACAGTTGATGAACTGTAAACTGCTCAGGTCATATACAAAAGGAACAGAATTTATAAGACAAGGGAAGTGGGGTTGTAAAATTCAAGATTACATGTAATGTCTGGAGACTACGCACTTGCTTGGGCCACAAATACCAGTGGAGTACTCATCCACAGTGAAATAAACATTTCATTTTACTGCTTGGTATATCTTCGGTGATTTGTGTTGGCCCTCTATTGGAACACTTGTCCTTAAGTACAAACCAATCTGAGATCCTGATCAGATCTAGTCTTACACTGCAGAGCAATGCTCAATGGCCACATGAGAGGAAAAGATACAGCTGCAAAGCATTTACAGTGATACAGTTTGAGTCTTTAATGGAACAGCAATTTTGAGATTGGATCTGCTGCTTCAGTAATTCTTAACAGAACATTGGAATCAATGAACACATCGCTTCACTGTGAGTGCTGGGCTATTTGAAAGAGGGGAAAAGAAGCAAAGGCCCTTATTGAATCAATTGATTCAATAGGAGCACCTTTACTTTGCTCAGACCAGCTAATAAGTCATAATTAACAAGTACTCTGGCCTGGCTGCAAATCCCTTCTGGTTAAATGACCAAACAATTTGGCAATGTTTAGCAAAATCTCATAACTAATCTCCCAACTAAAGCTGGTTACACAAATTGAGCTGAACCAGCAAACAATTACAAACATGTTAAATCCTTACATAATTGTGCAGCATTAGCTGCCTCATGGATTAGTGCACTCACTGATCTTCGCTAGTGTCGGCAAACAATCCCTTGCCTTTTGAATTGGCCCTTGCCATGTGCTCCACTTATAATAAGCCCAGATGCAAATGTGACATGATGTGGATTATACCAGACAACTTCTACCAGATGGACACCTGTGCAAATGAGATCCCACGGGTGCGCTCTCTTCCCTGTTAAATATTCTGGGCACCACTGATAAACTCACCTGCTGGAAGAGAAAGAGACAACTGTGTCATCCGCTCTGCATGAGTGATTGATGGTGTGGGCCAGCACTTTGTCCTACAGTGTCTTTCCAACATCTCACATCTGTCATGATGCCTTTTGAGCTTAAAAAGCCGTGTGATCTCTTGACTTTTCATCAGGTACAATATTAATTAAGCCTATCCAAAGAGCCAAGCAGGAAATGATTCTACTGCTGCACAGTCCAGAGACTTAAGTGTATACTGTGCACTGAGCATGCAACAGTCATGGAACTCTGCATACTGCAGATACAGTGATAACAGGCTTGGTGATACTGTGGCATTAATGAGTGAACATGTCTGTCAAATGTGTCAAATTGAAGGGGAAATGCAATGTCGTGGTAATGATAGATAGCATCCTGCATACATCAACCCAGATAAGCGTCAGGCTGACAGCTACCATATACAGCTGGAGGGCAAGCAGAGGACCTGAGCTGCAATATGTGGCAAATGCAGTGAAATTATGTGCAATGGTCAGTTAGGAGTTAAGCATCCCACTGAAAATATCACACAACTATACTGTAAGATACTTATCCATCCAACCATCAGCTATACTGCTTATCCTTTGGAGGGTGGCAGGGGGCTAGAGCTGATCCCAGACACACAGAAACAGAGAGCCAATCACATTCACGTTCACAGTCACAAATGAGCTTTACCTTGCATGTCTTTAGACATACAGGCACAGGCAGAGAGGCTCTAGCTGCAAGGCAACAGTCCTAAACACCGCACCATGTGCCAAGTTAAAGCCATCCATGAAACAAACCATCTAATACATTTTTGTTCCTTTTTTAATTGACTGCTAAACAATCTACCCCACCAGCAGAGAAAACCAGATGGAACCTGCCCTCTAACTCAGCAACTGTTTGCTGTGGTATTAAATAATAGGAAGCAGAAATCTCTGGAGAATTAATAGCACCTGTGGGGAAATTAATGAACTAACTTAATGAATCTCTTAATTAAAGTAACTCATCTCTAATAGAAATTGTATGATGAAGTAACTGCTGACTTCTCATTAGAGTTTATTTTCAACTAACAATAACACTGAAAAATATCTGTGTAGAGCAGAAGCCACAGGGAGAGAGGTCCAAAGGTTATCTCAGCATAATGTCATCACAGGACAGTGAAATAAACCCAGCACAAATACGAACCCTTTAGCGATTTCATACACAGTACCTGTAGCTAATATGTTAATTTTTGTTGTATAGTAACATTAAGGTCTTGGCTGGGTTCCATTACCATTTAAATAGAAACAACTGATGCTTACCTTGATGCAGATGTCACGTACTAGAATTTATTCTGTAATAACCAAATATATTGAAATGCAAAAATAAAATAAAATAAGTTATTTGGTATGTGTTTGAAATGGTTTTTTCACACCATCTCTTACCAGGACTGGGAAAATACTCACAAATTTTAAATCTTATATCTCCAAGAGGCATGCAATGACTACTGAAAAATCAAACATATGACAAGTCTATTTGGAAAAGATTGCCATTGTAGATAGTGTCGCAACTGTTTCATCAGAGTCTGTAAAGGAAATAAGCCGTTTCTCCCTCCAACCAGGTACATTCGCCTTCACTGTAGCATTTTAAAAAACATCGCAGAAACATTCCTACTGTAATTAACACTGTATGTGTATAGAGTATATTTAGGTATCTACAGCAGACAGCTTTGCATTTAAACACCTAACTGTACTATAGGTGACTTTTGAATTTTCAAGGTCATATTAATTAACTCAGAACATCAACTATGCCTGCATCAGGATATGAAGGGCAGATGTAAAAGCAGCCAAGATCTTTCCTGAGAGTGCATATTGGGGAGTTAATGCAGCCTGGCATGACTGGATGTAGCAGACAGATGTAGCAATGGCTTCTGACAGGCAGGTCAAAGTCTGGTCAATGTGAAGTAGTGGCTCAAGATAGGCCCAAGTCCAAACTGGCACAAGGCTGAGAAAAGTCTGACAGCTCAGAAAAGTGGTCTTGATACTGATTTAGAGGATGAGCTCAGTACCACAGTTCTGAGCACAGATGTAAACTAGAGCACATGTGCAACAACTTCCATGGCACACTGTCCATTTTATTTTTGTACTACTTCCCTGTCCAATCCAAGATGAACCTAGATCAAGACAGGGCCAGTCCAGTTATCTTGAATCAGTATTTCATTGTCCCTGCATTATTTATGGCCAGAGCAAAGGTCTGTGGGAAGACTGGGTCTCCTACCTGTAGCACCTGCTCATAACTCACCTGTCAACTCTGCCACCAAGCACAGGATGATTAAGCACCCTGGCTCCCTAAATCTGACTGTAGGCCAAGCCGCTCCTACTTAGCCCCTGTCTTAGATTCTGGTACTTGTCTGCCATGCTGGAACAACAGGGTCCTGGCTCAGTTATAATCCATTCACCTTTTCTCTCTCACTTCCTCGCTCCACTGTCTCTGTCCCTGCCTCCACCCGCCCAACCACCTTCTTCTCTTTTGTTGTGTAGTACACAATCTCTCAGGGAGGAACACCAACGTCTGTGGATAATTTAGTTTTAGTTTTAGTTTCACCAACGTCTGTGGATAATTTAGTTTTGCCACGCTGTGAAAAACACATGATTGCACCTGTATCCACACGTATAAGCATGCACGTACAAAATCAAACAGATTGAGAAGCAGTAGTTCTGCTTCTGTAATTCTTATGAAACCAACTAGAAAAAACAACAGAACTTCAATAAACTTTATTCACATTATGTGGTTGATAATATAAAGCAGAGAAAATCCATACTTTAATCTAAATGCCTATTTTCGGTTCCTGAGCAACAAATATTATTTGAGATGTTTAACCTGAAACTGAAGGGCACTGACAAACTGAATGTCTCTTAGGTACTCGCAGGGCTGTGCAACTGAAGTAATGAAGTCACTTGTCCTATTTGCTATGTCCCAGCTTCTAAAACATTTTCATGTCAAAAGAGTGCATTCATTCTTCTCTCTTTAGTATAAATGCAGCTCCAGTTCATGCCTGTTATGTTTTACCATTACATCTGAATCACAGGGATAATCAAACCACTGAAGACCCTATAGAAGCCCTTCAATGACCCCACAGTCCCTGAACTTCACTTCAAAAACTGCAGTTCTACATTTTGACAATGTAGAATATATGTCTGCATATGCAATCATATCATCCCAAAAACCTACACTTTAACCAAAGATCTTATTTTCCAACATGTCTGAGAATTCCTCCAAGCCTTCCCTTGAGCTGTGTGTCTCAAGCTGACAGTATCACTTCTTGTGTGCAAACACATTTCTCAGTCATTTCCTAGTCGATGCCTTCAGGGACCTCATTTTCCATTCCACAACATCTTGAACTCATCTTTATGCTAGCAACCTGATTTCATAACAGGCATAAACAATTTGTCTCCATTGTATTCTCTCTAAATCTGTCATGACCTTATTCATTGGTCCCCAAGCCCTCTGGGTGTACTGTATAAGCAGTCATACTGCTATGCGTATTAAATCCAAACAGTCTTGTACAGTATTAGCAATGCTGCCGCCAGGATGGGTTGAAGGTGTCGGCCATGTTGGTGAAAAAATATAAACAAGTTGCAGTCATCTGTGTGCTTCTGTTGTTGAATGTCATTATGGTTTTGAGAAAACCAACCTGTTTTGGTTGGGTATGTAAGGGAAAACAGCAAAGTGAGCAATATGGTCTGACAGCTTTATGGAAACTCTTCTACAAATTCTGTTGTCACAAGCAGTGTTGGTCACCTTTACTTATTACTTGAAAAAGTAATGACATTACTGATTACTAAACAGCAGAAGCGATAAGCTACATCACTCACTTTCCTTAAATCTGCAAATCAAACTCCAAGTCCACAATGCTCACACATCACATCTTCTGTAAGAACTAAAACATAATGGTTAAAGCAACCATTCTATAGTTTCAACGTTCTTAATGATGATTAATCAACAGCTAAGCTTAGTCTTCACAGTGAAGCTGCTATAATCCTTAGGTTTACCAGTGGCTAAATGACTAGCTAGTCACTGGAAAGACTTTTCCTCCTTTCTAGGTGGAGGCTAACCCTCCCCTAAGTGGAGAAAGAAAAAAAAAATCAGCATGCTCACACTATTATGTATAGTCAAAATGTAGGAATAAATTACAGTAAATGTTGCTAAAATATTATTTCCTCTAATAAAATGCAGACTGTAACTGATGATGTACAGTACCTGTGTGTGTTATATATTAATTTTGAGAAGGTGGCAATTAAAGGTTGTTGCTCCTCTTCCTTCCTTCCTTCCTTTTTTAATTCTTCAAGGTATGTGTAGAGACTTTAAAGGCATGTCAATATATTTATGTGTTTAACTTCTCTAGATTAAAGATTCATATGAAATTTTTGACTGAAATATATAACTGAAGATTTCGATTCCCTGTGGAGCTACTGTACAGACAACCTAACAAATTAATGCATATGGTTTTAAACATTGATAAAAGGTGGTTGGAAATGCTTTACAATATAGTGGGAAATCAAAATTTAGGTTTGCTCTTTTAGTTTTCTGAAATTCTAATGACGTTTCTGTCCCAGGTCCCAGCTGCTTCCCTACTATACATCTCAACCTTAAGATTCAGGTGAACTGTGCGCTCTCTCCAAGACTTTTTGATGGACAGCTGCAGTATTGCAAATTTCTGGCTTGGGGCTCTGCTGTTCACAATCCAGTGGGGAGGACAGGGAGGTGGTGGGGAGTTGGCTGTGGTGCCAAAGTGATTGTGCTTGGGGAATGGTATTTCTGACATTTGTCTGGCAGATAAAAACCACCATCAGATATGGGGAAGAGAAGGTCAGTGTCCCTGCTATCACACAGCAATGCTTTGGCATCTTGTTTGATCACTTCCTCCTCTCAGTGTGGACCAGGAGAGCCACAAGGCTGGATATGAGGGGAAGATCTGCCGAGAATGTCACTGGGTAAAATCCCCCAGACAAGGATGTAGGGATGGGGTTCGACAGCATTTAATCAAATATGGATCCAGTTCTGAATCCACTTATTGAATCCAAATCCTTTGAAATTTTGGGCAACAAAATATATATTTAATAATCACAATTCTCAGACAAGCATGACACTGATAGAAATTACAGTAATTAACTATCAAAGCCAAACTACGGACATTCTGTTGAGCTGGAGTGTTGTAGTTTTACAATATTGTATGTGTGTCCAAGATGAACAGAGACTGATCCTGAAAATAAAGCAATAAAAGTAGGCCATACAGTAGATGACCTTCTGCTGATTCGTATGTATACTGTGACAACTGATTTGAATCAAGAGGTCTCCACAGTCAACCTTCTCCCCTCCTCTGCTCCTTGTAGCCACAAGCCATTTGATCTCAGCTTAATCAAATGAAATCAAGTGTGGAACAAATGTCCAGTCAGAAGGAGCATGAAGGGCATGCAGTGAAATTAGCTGTGACCATAATGCATGCACATGTTTGATTCAACTTAAATTCCAATTTCTACAAAATACATCAACATGAGCATATGTAGAGCTGACTTTATATCAGAAATGTACACTGCTTTTGCTGTGTAACTGAAAACCACAACCAATTTCCACTCAGCATACTAAATTATTCTGTTTTACATACTGTAGCTACTGAAAATCCAAATAAGATACAGTATCTGAAATATAATAGTTGGGCACCTTTTCTGGCTTTGGTATGATTTGCCTCTTAGAAAATTAAGTTAATGACAACATTATATTGATGTTGTTAATAAAATTTATTCTGAAATACTAACGATGATCTTGTCCATTATCATGGAGTCGGTGATTGACAGTGCGCCTGTTTTCCATTAAGTAGTAATCAACATCATGGAACTGAATTGCTCCTCCACAGCATGCTAGCTGTCTACAAATATACTATAGGTTAATTCAAACACTCAAGATAAGCAGTGCATGAGTGGCAACAAAATATTATAGCTACTGTACGGCAGAGGCTGCACATGTGGACACGGGTAAACTATAATGGTACCGTATGAGGATTTAAATACACTGTAACTGCCATTGTATCTGTACAAGTAATGAATTTATGTTCTCAACATCCAAGGGAGAACTAAGGAAAGACAGAGCTGATTTGCAGCTACGTATACTACAGTAGAAGGCATACAGACTGCTTTTTGCTATACTCTGTAGTCATGAAGCTATAATCATGTCTTCTGACTCTCAAAGCACATGTTTCTTAGGCGTATCAGTGGTAGGAGTATAAAACTGTAACGCTGAACATCTAGGCAATCATTTTAAACTGTGAATGCTGACATCTTGGAATGTGTTATTTGAATGAATATGAATCCTTGAACTATATGTATGGCAAAATATTACTATTCACACACTATCATGGTCTTCTTATTCTAAATTTTATTCATCGTATCTGTCAGCAGAAAAAAAATAATAAAAAGCCCATAAACAAATTAACAGTATTTTGTGTTCATGTCTTTCTGATTGTGTGCTGGACAAAGGTCTTTTACTTTCCAGCTCCCAGCTCTAAAATGCACACTTTTCTTTGACACTGCCATCGTAACATCAGATGTCCACAGTGAATATCTGGCCAGGTTCACACAGCCACACCACACAGCTGAATAAAGCATAGTGTAAAAGGTGCACTGAGCACAAACAGCAGCCCATACATCAAAACAGCCTCCACTAAACCACATAGAGGCGACCAAAAGGCTGTCCAAACACTGTGTTGACAGAGCAGTCTCTATACAGGTGTAAAGAATACTGAATATAGGGGAGCCTCATCAATAACCCCTGGCTGGTGGATGAAGCAGCTTGGCAAAGCCATATCATACAATTAACTAAAACACTACCTGGAAATTGTGAGTAACTGCTGCTAGTGTTTTGGCACCAACACTCTCATAACCTCTTAAAGCAGTAATGTGTAAGATGCTCTTTATCCCATCAGTCATTTCTGTGGTGTACAGTATCTGAACTGTATGTCTTTCTTGGATCCTCTGTTGACAAAGTTTATGTAGCCTCTAATCTGATTATGGCAACAAAAAGCTATTGTTACTCCAAGACAAATAAAACACATCACAGTCCCTTAACACTTTGGTCAAGACAGAACATCTTAGCAAATATTGGATGGTTTGCCAATGACATGTTGTATTTGGATCCCAGACTGCTAATGTTTTATCTACAGTAGCAACAACTGCAGGTCAAGATTTACATGTTGTCTAAAACTTTTGTTTAGGACTAAATACTTGCAAAAGTGACAGATGCAAACAAAACCAATAACATATACTGTACAGTGGGTACGGAAAGTATTCAGACCCCCTTAAATGTTTCACTCTTTGTTATATTGCAGCCATATGCTAAAATCATTTAAGTTCATT
>NW_018127896.1:5403942-5406367 GCF_001952655.1 Monopterus albus | reverse complement strand
AACTTAAATGATTTTAGCATATGGCTGCAATATAACAAAGAGTGAAAAATTTAAGGGGGTCTGAATACTTTCCATACCCACTGTATATAGAGATAGCTATGAGATAAAACTATTGAGAAATGCTTTGTGCCATCTAGAGCTATCACAAATTTCCGATTATCCAATAAGAACAAAGGAGGAAAACGACAAGATTTACAGATGCCGGGGCACATCCATACAGTATGTGCCTTGGCACGGCACAGCACTTAAACATAAACTCCATTAATAAACATCTATCAGGGTCTATTGTTATAGCCCTCCTCTGTGAAGCTATTCCATAGAGTCACAACTAACTGACTGTCTCCTGCTTATAACACAAACACCATCCTTATATTATACATCATCCATAACCCCTGGCAGCACAAACTGTCCATGCTGCTCCTTAGTCTAGCGTCTCTCATTGGCTTTGACAGCTGGGCTGGATCAATTGGACAGGCCCTGACTGAGGCTGAATGACAGAGCGCTCCAGACGGCCCATTCTGGCTGTCACTTCCCTGAGAGATCACCAACCAGTCCTGCCCACGAATACTAATACAGTCAACATGGTAGTGGTCTGAGATGGGTGGCAAGTGGCTTTTAAAGTGTGTATTCTTTGTATGAGTTCCTCATGTCCATGTGTGTACACAGGACCCAGCTTAGGTGCATTCCCAGCAGTGATTCAGAGCACACATACACTGCCATTGTCCTTTTGCTGGTGACAGCTCAGGAATTGCAGACCATGCAGGAAAACCATTAATAAGCTTGGGATCGTGACAGCATGCAGCACCGGTGCCCTTAATCTCACACTGTAATCCCAGCACTGTCCACAGTGATTGATACAGTGTGGTTGTGCATGTATGTGATGCATGCTTAGACTGAGAAACTATCACATCCAGCACACAAAAAGAATAAGGCACTTACAGCTAACTTCAACCAATTTCTAAATGTCTCTCATTTCTCTATAATGGACACAAACAATCCCACAATGCAACATTAAAGAAACACTGACCACCACCATGCATTGCACATAAACTGAACACAGTTGTGTTTCTGGAAACAAACACAACACAATACAACACATGCACAATGTTGTTTTTCACACAGAATTTAATATACTCTCTACTGAACAGCCCATGATTGGAAAATTAAAGATTCCACACAGAACAGGTGATTATAATGATGTTGCTAGTCAGTCTCTCTAAAATACCATAAGAATGTGAAATCTTGTATGTGACTGTATCATATCAGAAAGGATAAGGATAATCACCTTTATTGGCCAAGTATGTTACACACAAGGAATTTGTTTCCAGTACAGAACCGGGGCAGCAATCTGCAGCGCCAACTCAACCGATGGCTGCAACCATTGGGGGTAACCCACCACACTGTCGCATTGTCGCCTCCCCAGAAACAGACAGCCGCCAAATTAGTTTGTCTTGCTAATTTATTTAATTTGTGCATAACAGACAGAGCAACAGAGAAAACATGCTTTTGTAAGATGAGAGGGTGGATGTAATTCTAACCTGAACTCTAAATCTAAGTCTTAACCCTCAAAAAGCCAAGTTGTGAAGACTAGCTAAAAGCAATCTAAGTCTTAACCCTCAAAAAGCCATTGTAAGTTGTGAAGACTAGCTAAAAGGTTCTTACAACAATGACATAATGACATGTACACACACACATACACACACCTCTCATCCAATAGGCTTCATCAGTTATGTCCGACTGGTGTTGAGCAAGGGATATTTATCCCTCTGGGTGGTGTTTCAGTCCTTTGATGGTCAACAATGTCCCCTAACGACTGATATGTTGCGGTTCCAGTCCTTTGGTGGCCAACAATGTCCTCTAATGACAGTCATTATAGCCCGGTATCGGTGAGCATCATTACCTGTCTTTAACTCTACAACTCTGTATTGAAATCTCTGCCCAAACATTCCCACCCTAATTCACACCAGGAAAATAGGCGTCGGTCCACATGTGAGGGTTCAAAGACAGGAAATGACATCGAAGGACTGAAACACCACCCAGAGGGATAAATATCCCTTGCTCAACACCAGTCGGACAGAACTAATGAAGCCTCTTGGATGAAAGGTGAAACGTCTTCTACCTAAAACCAAGTCCAGATGATTTTTTTCATCTTACTATGACCTGGATGACTGAGAATCTGCACGGACATACTGTACATACATAATACTAATTGGCCCAGACAGGAACAGACTCAATACATTTCATCTGATCAGTCTTGAAACGAAAATCATATGCTTAATAATCTTAATTCACAATCATCAACTTTCAAATCACTAATGAAATAATTCCAAACATCTACTCCATGTTCTTCCTTTTCCATATGACACTAGCCATACAAGATTTTACTCAGCTCCCAGCACAATATACAGTAAAGTAGCAGGCATCA
>NW_018127896.1:5400335-5403882 GCF_001952655.1 Monopterus albus | reverse complement strand
ATACCCAAATGGCCTCTGTGATAGTATGTGCATTTGTTTTCAGTCACTCTAGTGTGCCGTATATCTAGTAAGTGACACTCTCTGCCACTGCAGACATTTTCCCTCAGAGGCCCTTGGAGTAAAACGCCTGTAACAGCTGAGTGCTGACCTCATTTTAACACACAGTGCTGCCCAGCTGCTCCCTTCCCTCTCCTCCCCAGCCAGAAGGTTGGTGGTTGGATTCCCGGCTCCTCCAGTCCACATATCGAAATGTCCTTCATCAAGACACTGAACCTGGTGATATCACCGTTTACCATTCCACTCCTGCACTGCCTGCGCCATGTGGCGTGTTCCCTCATCTTATATCTGCATGTATTCATGAGAGACAATGCAAGCCTGTAAAATCCATAAACAGACAAATATCAATATAAACTGTGTGTTGCTGTTGTCATGCTTTAACATATATACTGTAGAAACAACAAGTTTGTCTTTCTGCTACTCTCAGGGGAACAATGAACTGACATGCTGCATTTGTGCGTGTGTGTGTGCTAGCATATGACAATGCACTATAGTACAGCTAAGTAATTACAAGGGTGTGCGCCAAGTGTGGGTATTCAGATGCATATGTGTGTACGGAGAGAGGATGATGCCTGTGTGCCTGTGTTTTTTCCACATCCGTCTCTGTCATGACCTGTATTGTGCCACATGGTGTCCAATCTGCTCACAAAGCATATTTCATATTTCTATACAGTATACTTATACAGGTTTATGAGGTTTTCTTTCATTAGGACAATACACATTAATACACAAGTCTGTTAATGCTGTTCCATGGCAGTGACATCTGTCTTGTATTTTTATTTCTAACCCTGGCAGTGATAATGGCTTGGTTAGAATAATACACACCAGTGTGAAATGGTTAAAATATAAATAATATTCCAATAAAAATATCCCATGATATGTCAAAAGTACACATGCTTATTGAGGTGTTTTACTGCCTCCTGTCGCAATCCCAGTTGTGGGTCCATGTTTATCAGGCATCTCAGAATCACTCCTAGGAATCGTGCTGAAAGCTACCTTAGGACTAAAACCATTCCAACCTCAGAGCAACACCTAAAGGTTATGTATGAAGCATGACACACTCTCTTTCAGTGAGACGAAAACCTACTCCTAACAATGGGTGTGATGTCACCGTTTTACAACACTCAGTGTCACAAAGTCATCAATATAGGGACGTAGTTTTTTCTGACAGGTGAGGTTTGTAGTTTTAGACAGTGGGAAAACTGACATGCCAAAATCAGCACCAGTTGTCAAGTGAAGGCTTTATGTGTTTTGGTAAAAAGTTGGTAACAGAAGACAAAACAACCATTAAGAGCTTCAGTAGTCATCTTTATAACAACTCTCTTTCTGTAACAGACTGCACGTTTATTGGAAAGCCACTCAAAGTAACTCACCTGGGTGAAATTATTTTAATCAGCTATATGCAGTGATATTTTTTCTAAATCCCCACAATAAATCTGTGTATCCAAAGGGAACATGTTTATTTCTAAATAAAAGTTTTAATCCATTTTTATCAGTGACGTGCGGTGAGGTTGACAGCTGGTGAGGCACTGACTCTTTTACAGTCAGATTTACAAATACAAATGAACCTTTAACAAATTGTCTGTTAACAGACAGTGCGTTATGTTTTATATCTCATATCAGCATTCTTCACACAAACGTGACCCATATTTAATTTGAGGTTAAAATTTATTCCAATTGATCTTATTTCTAACTAGAAATAATAAAAGTTTATGGTCTTACCTTTACTTGTACACGAAATCCATTTGTCAGCTGGTATGTATTACAAACCCTTTTACCATTCGAATCCAATATTAAAACAAATGTTTTCAATAAAGAAGATCCTTCTGGACAAAAATGTCCAGACTGTCAAAAATGTTTTGATTGAAAGTCCAGATTTGCGAATTTTCTCAGCTTGTAAATGCAATCTTCCATTTTGATAAGGCGGATTGATATAAACAAGAACAAAGAAGATTGTAGGTAGCGCAAGAATCTGTGGGCTCACTAGCGCCCTCTGCCTTGAGGCAGGCGTACTGTTTGCCTCACCGAATAACTTTTTAACTGGGTTTTATGGTTAATCTGCGAGCCTAAACACATTACAGAACTAATTTTATACTGTTAGAAATTAACCTTTTTGTTAGAAATTAACCCAATTTTTTTGTTGGAAGCACGAGAAGTGAAGACAGGTGTTAGGTATTTTTCGTCAGGTATTGGATAGATACTTTATGTATTAGAAATGTTAGTGGAGATAGGATGTCTAGGGTACATCTGGTCAAGGATATTAGAGAGATTTTTTTTCTTTTCAAGATTGACAGGGGAGGCTCTGCCTCACCTGCCCCCCCTGACCGCACGTCACTGGTTTTTATCACATAGTTTTCATCCATAACCACTTCAGTGTTAATGCTGTAATAATGTTTTCTATTCACATAAGTATTCGTGTCGGTGCTCGGGTGATGATTTTATTGTGTTTGCCATTGATAACTCTAACAAATGCAGGGAAGTGTTGGAATCCTTAGTTTGAATTTTGAGCAGCAATAAGAAAATGGCCTCATTACATGGCAGTAAACTGGCAGAAGTGGCCAGTAATGCTGCAGCAATGTGTGTTCAGTGGCTGCGATACTGATGTGGGTGTATTATGAATATTCTGCCCACAGTGTTCAGCTTTGACCAAAGCAATAACACCTCCAACAGACAAGTGGCACTATCTGGAGAGTCTGTAGGATGGGACAGATTGATGGCCCCTATATTACTGACGCCATATGAGAAACATGTCAGAAACTCACAGCCAAGCAAGTTTCTAAACCAAGTATTTAGCTATATGATAGACAAGTCTCATCTTTTACATGATATTTTTTATGAGACAAATTTATTAAACAAGGCTTTAAAGCTAAATTAGAATCAGAATTCAACAGCTTAGAAGCACTACATGCTCATTTTTAGGATTTCCATAGATAACTTAGGGCAAATATAATTTAGAAATCCAAATATTCATATTAATATTATTCCACTGAAGGGTGATAAACAATATTATGAAATGACTGGTGAGCTTTACTCCACACCATACCACACTGATTCTCAAAAAATAAGAGAAATGGTCAAAGATGACAAACAAACCCAGACATACAAATTATTCTTGATGTCATCTGCAGACAAGAAGTCCTTTAACCTTAATGAATGACATTCTTACCTGCTCTGAGGCAATAACATTTTGAAATAGTAACTGGGATTGAATATATTAAATGTATCCAGTGTTAGGTATTTTTAGTCAGATAGAAATTGGATAGATACTTTATGTATTAGAAATGTTTAGTGGAGATAGGATGTCTAGTTAGACTGTTAAATGCTTAGGCATGCTTATGAGTTTCTACAGGGTACATCTGGTCAAGGATAACTAGAGAGAAGAGTTGATGACTGTCAGCAGACAGGGTGTTTAATATTATTATTATGATGTGTATAACTGTAGCCTTAGCCATAATATGTTCTTATGTTTAAGTCACGACATGTTACTAGA
>NW_018127896.1:5396704-5400319 GCF_001952655.1 Monopterus albus | reverse complement strand
ATGTATAGGCCTGGTGGGTTCAGGGTCTTTCATCTTACATCTGCCTGCGAGCAGTTTGGAGGTGCAAGATACCCGAGCGTGTAATGTTAATTTTACCTGTGATCCTTTGAATAAATCAGCACTGTTTTGAAGTTTCTTGGACTGTCTCGTCTCTCAGAGTCAGTATGGTAAAAAGTACCAGGTACAACACCAGTGAGAGGTGATTTACTATTGTGCGGCGATTCATTCATTCCACTACTGAACACTCTAATTCCTAAGGTCCCTTCAAGTAAAAACACTGCCAAAAGCCTAATCCAAATATACAGTATGTTAACATATGAAAGCACTAATCAGCTATAGGATCCACAGAGATGAAACACAAGAGAAGAGCACTCCTCTGATTTGGCTGTGGAAGCCAGGAATTGAAATGAGTCATGTCAATGTAACAGCTCGATGCACTACTAAGTGCTTATAAAATTGGATGAATCCATTCCTGCAATTTCTAACATGTTGTCAGTGCTTGAGCACAAAAATTAGGGGAATATGACAAAAGTACAGGCAGCAGCAAACATGGTTCTGTACCCATTTTCAAGTAAATAGCTTAGTCTTTAAAAGCAATAGTTAAAGTGTTATTGCTGTAAAAGTCCTTTAGAGTGACACTGAAACAGCATATCATGTGACATGAATGTAATTCTGTAATTCAGGGGCATTTTCAGATATTTTCCACCATGTATAGATTCAGTTTTTGTTTTAGATGTGGTATAAGAAAGCAATGAAAAGACTGTTTCCTAGAGACCAATGGAGCCATCTAAACTGAGCCCTGGGCTTATTATTGTAGCTCCACTTAACAGAACTCAGAGTACATGCTAATACGAGGACTGTAAATCATTTTAATTTGATGTGTACTGAAGAACTCAGCATTAAGCTAAACATATGACACACACACACACCCTCCACACGCCGTCCAATAACCTAATCGTCCCGATCCTTTCAGCAGGCCCTTCCCACCATATGCCACTGTCTGGACCCAGCTAATGAGCTAGTTAACAGAAAACACCCTTTACCTACAAGGTTAATAGGTTACTACTGCATAATCAAGCATGTGCAACTCTGTACACTATTCTGCTTATTTCCTCAACACAACTGTTGCATAAAGGTCAGTAAACACCTGATGACAAATTAATGTTTGTCTCTTTTTTTGTATTTTTGGGTGTTTTTTTAATATTAATGGAACTAAATTATAATAAAATATGCAGTCAGTAATATGTCCACTTTTGGGTTTATGGTTTTACGGGAAACACTGGGAATTTTTTTCACTATTTTCCAATTAATTGATAACTTGTGACATAAACATGGTGCTTTTTAGAAATTTATTTTCATCATTGGTTTGCATATGCTCACATCTTGGGTTTTATGGTACTGTATATTACAACATAACATGGTCTTATGGTGCTGGATCTAATGATTTTATCATATTTGCTTCCTATATTACTGTGTAGACCTGAAACCCCAGCTACAACAGATGGTCTGATTAACAGTGAAAATCAGTGGAACTGATTGTAGCATCAGTGCTGGTAATTGTAGATAAAGGTCAGTGCTGTAAATATTCTAGTTTGTAGCAAATATTAGGCACTGGAAGTTAAACATTAGGAAGTCAACATCATTGTCCTGACTCTACAATGAAAAAAAGAACACAGTTAAGACCTTAGAGAAAGCAACTATAGGCAACAATAGTCCAAAGAAATGTATGTGGAGAGAAATCCCCTGTGGGATGGAAGAGTGCTCTGTATTCAAAACTACTGTTATTTCTCTCCATAATGGGCAAATAAGCGCTGCCCCTTAATTTGGTTCTGAATGGTGGAGACCGGTGTCAAAGCAACACTACTTGCCTGAATCAAATCTCATGGCTCTACTTTCTGCGCGATTACACAATAACTCTGAGCTGACTGATTGTCTAGCTCCAGAAAATGCTGCCAACGTCACTGAATGGTGAATTGTTGGATTTTCGCTGCCTGTTTCTATTCAAGGCAGCTGCCACAGCAAAGGGAATAGTGTTAATGGTGTTGAATAGTAATGGCCAAAATCTCCTAGAACTGAGCTTGTGAAACACAGGAAAACCTGTGCTGAATGAAACTGCTCAAGAGCAGCTTGCCTTCTCTTTCTCACTGAACACAGACAACCTCCAAGTTAATGGAAAATTCTGCCAATATGAACTAGGAAACTAGAAATTTCACCACATTATACCATAGAACTCATAAATCAAACATTTGTCTACCACCATCACACAAGAGGAAAAGGAAGATCATACAAGTCCCTTACTTTTTTAATCCTAGAAGCCTTTTCCCTTTCCAAGGGCATCTAGAGCTGAATCACTGTCCATTCACTCACACACTGTATCACCTCTCAAGTTTTCAGAAAGATAGACTTGTGAGGGCTGAAGAGTTATGGATTTTCCAATTGCACCTAATGGCTTGCTGTTCCCCACAAGAGAATAAAGAAATAATTTAGCATATAAAAGAAAGCAAAGGGGCCTCATATTGTTAGATGATACTCTTTGGAGCAAGGACCAGTGCTCTTTTGGCCAGAGAAACTTCGTTAGAAATCAACAGGGGAAGAATTTAAAAACAGTTTTGCTTGTATCCACAGGGTTCAAGAACATTACTTTTTTACTGACACACTGCTGTTAAAACAAAATGTTGGAAGAATTTTCAATAAATGCTTCGCTTATTTGAAGGTGGAAACAATAAGAACAACAATTTATATTTGAGAGCAATAAAGAAAGCAGTGTAAAGCATGACCACAGGTAACGTCGGCCTACAAAAACTAAAGGAACTTACCTTAACACACAGGAATAGATTCCCACATCATCCAACTCTGCTGGTCGAAACCATATGCCATCCTCTTCTTTGCTCATCCTTGTCCCGTCAAAACTGATGGGCTCCTCGAAGTCCCCGTGTACCGCACTTTTATACCACATAAGGCTAAGTCCTGCACTCTGCGCAAGGGTGTAGTTGGCCCGGATATATCCATAGAATAAAGCGCACTTAATCCGTACAGGTTCCCCCAGAAGCACCTTGTATTTCAGATAATCCACTGACCAATCTGTGCAGCCTTCCACTGAAAGACAATGACAGAGAAAAGGAGAATGAAGCACAAGGTTAGTTGAGAAGGGCTGGAATATGTTTGAGCCACTATGTATCATCATCAAACCCAGAAGAAGAGACCTGTACTTGTGACAAGCCTATGTGGTAACCATGACAAGGCCACTTTCAGTGCTGGCATCAATCTGTCCATGTGCTCATAGTCAATCAAGATGTTCTTTTCCTCCATGCATCATCGATCTCTATGTCTCTGCTTTGTGTTTCACAACACACATAAACCAAATGAGGCTATGAGCACAAATGCACCTCTAACATAAATTATGACTGCCTAATTGTGCCTGAAAATGAAGTCACAGCAAATTTAACTAGAATTAGCACTTCGCAGTTGTATACCTGCACCAACCAATCAAATTCATGGGAATGAGAAAGACGTGAGACCAGTGACCTTCACCTTTGACCAGGAAAATCTAATCAGTTCATCCTTGTGTCCAAGTGGACATTTGTGCCAAATGTGAAGAAATTCCCTTAAGGCATT
>NW_018127896.1:5391295-5396626 GCF_001952655.1 Monopterus albus | reverse complement strand
AGAATGGGCCAGAGGAACAACCCAAAAACCTCACGCCTCCAGCTGTGGCTATCGCTGGCAAGGAGGTATAAAAATGCTAGAAAACAAGCAGGTATTCTGTGTTAATATGTTGGTGAAGTGCTTCATTACCACAAAAGCCATTCACTGTTAAACTGAAATCACAAAATATCAATTATTGCATTCCATCATTGATCCTTGTCTGCCCCTGCCTTCACCTACAAACATTACTATTTGTCACCATCTCGTACATTTTACTGCCAATAAACTGTACATAAGCCACCATCAACATCTGCTTAAATGGCAGTGATGACACTCATCTACATTTGACCTGAGAACATGAGAAGGTGCTGTATGTCCAAATTTCAGTCATATAAATGGGCAAAGTAGCTGTGCTGCTGCACATGCCAAGGCTGAGCAACAGGGATTGTTGAGACATCTAATAAAGCCAAATATTCATATACAGCAGGCAAGATGATGGTTTAGATTTTCAGTCTTATTTTCCAGCTTTGGTTGTATGTCAGATTCATGTGAAACACCAAATATTAAACTGGCACTTCATCCTTGCCAATTTCTCACACACTGATGAAAACTCACACAGACAATACTAACTCCTGAGTTACTGATTAACATTTTCACACATAGTGAGACTGTATAAAAAGATGGATACAGTTATCATACACCTATGTATTATGCAAGCAATGTATTTGGGTGGTGTTAATAGGGGGATTCACCCAGAACTGGGGAGAAAATATGTTTCAGATGAGCTTTGATTTGTATTGTGAAGATTAGTAGGTTAGCCAGCTAATTTGTGCTTAGCTCAGGTTTTCTGGTATCACAAAACTGGCTTGTGCTTTACTTGAGTAAATTGGTAACCTATGCTGCATGGCCAGCCTGCTCTGTAGTGTGTTTACTTCAGGGAATTGGATCAATGTCTGTACACGGCACATGAAAAATTCATTTCAATCCTACAGAAATCAAACATGGTCAAAGGTTTACAAGATTTGACAGTGATTCTTCAGTGCAAATACAGCTTAAATACTGTCGGTGCCCATCCTTGTTGTTCAGTCAACATTCGTCCAACAATGTGCTCAGTGTGCTCAGAAAATTCAACATCTACAATTCCATGACAACTGGACAAAGATAATGTGACATGAGTGAAAACAGCTTCTAAACGGACCTTGTGCTCAGACTGATTTACCAGTTAAGCTAAACTAGGTTTGTGATACAGACTGCAGGGATAATGCAAGTCTATACTTAGATTCACTTTCTTTTGAGAGAATACTGGTTCCTAGATATCTATATTAACACAGAAAATTGTACGGTATTGCTTGTCATCTTATAAGATAAAAGCTACTGAGCTTGCAGAAAAAACCTCTGCTCTTTTGAGGCACTAACAAACCACTTGTCTAATATTTGAGAAAAAGCAAGTCCACACTGAGCAAAAAACAGGGTCTCTTGATGGCTTCACCTTCCCGTTTCAGTTTTTCCCTTCCTGTTCCCAACATTATATTTTTCCATCACCTCACTGTATCGCTCTTTCTTTACAAACAGCTGGCAAACACAGCTGCCATAGACTCAACAGGCTTCACTAACTGAGCCTCAATAAATATTTTATTTAGCAAAGAAACAAATCGGCCACCAATCAGCAAGGTACTGCCAGCATGGCAGTCGTTGTGGTAGACAGGGGAGTGGTGTTGTTGGAGAACTGATTTGACCATGATGATTTATGTTATCATAATGTACTGTTTGGTGCTGTAAGGGTCATGCTGAGAATAGCAGCAACTGCACTGCTGGGTACTTTAGTGCTACTGAAAAGATGAAGAGCTTTTTAAGAGTACTCCAAATCACTTGAACAGTGAAAAATGAGAATGACATAATGTCATACTGAGATATTTTCAAGGCAGTCGTCAGTTAACATAAGGTTGCAGTAACAGATGTTGGTGTCACTCCATTTAGAGCAAAGTTCAAAGGTCAAGCACAGTAGGGAAGAGAATCATCACCGAAGAGGCAAGGATCATTTCTCCACTACTAGTACCTCAGTATACCAGAATGCAATGTGATAAAAAGATAAATATATTGAATAAAGACCAGTGACTTTCCAGATGAGTTATTAATTTCCCTCTATTGCTCCTACTGCTATTTCTTTTTCTACATCCAGCTGCAGCTGGTAACATTAAGCTTAGACCTACAACTATTGTTAATACTACAACAACAGCTATTGTTTTATTATTGATTCATCTTTTCATGTATTTTTAGATTAATCAATTTATATAAAGAGAACAAATGGTCAGAATATAGTGAAAAATGTCCACCGTACTTGCCCTCAGTCCAGTCTTCAATCAGCTTGTTTTGAGTCAGGATTACCAAAATGGCCCTAAAGCTCCAAGGCCCCTGTAAACTCAAGTTTTACTGTGGTTTATGTGCAAATTAAAAACAGCACATTTAGGGCCAAGCAAATCAGTTCAGCAGATGAAGCAGGTTAAAGAAAAACTGGTTTAACAGTTAAAATGTTCAAATGTGGCCCAGAATTCATTAAAAAAAACCCAGACATCCATATGGAGCTTTAGAGTATTTGAGGGAAGTTTTCTCCTTAAAATTCCTTTAAATTAGGCTGTCACTGTTAGGCAGATTTGACAGCTGATTTTACCCACAGCTAGCAGCACCTTTCCTGGTCAGACTTCATCCAATTTAATCTTAATTTCATTAGACTGAAAACAGCATTCGGAAGCAACACTGATATGACCCTCTTGACCTCTTTTTGAGTTCCTCAATTAAATGGGTCTTCCCAGGAGTAAGATAATGAACAAAAACTGTGTAAAAATGTCCAAAGAGTGATTAACTACAAACTAGAAGCAAATACAAATGCTGGTGAAGCGATGTGTGCTCTGCAAGCTACTCGAAAGCACAATCCTTTCATTGTGATTAAGTCTAACTGTTTCTATGGCAACAAAGGGTCTGCCCTTGCTTATCAAGAACTTGCTAATTAGTTTGTGGATGATGATAACTTCAAGTCTTCAGGTAAGACAAAATGGTTTGACTTCTAATTGAGACTCTGAAGTGTTTTACTCTGACAGCTAATAAAAAGAGGAGAGTGTAAAAGGTCAAATAAGCAGGCAGTGGCTCCAGCACAGACAAGATTAGTTTGGCAAAAGTGTGTCTGAAGTAACAGTTTGTCATTGTGATAAGTCTCTTGCGTGTAGTGCCCTGCATATGCACACAAATAGCATGCATAAAAGAAGTCTCTAAAACATAAGTAGGGTACTCCAGGATCAGTCCAGGATACAGTGTCTTACACATTGGCATCCTGTGGCACACGCAGTGGTGAAAAATTAGCACGGCCTTACACAAGCACAAACAGTTCTCTCACATTGCTTGCAACGATATGACTGAGCAATGATGGACAATCGAACACCCAAGACAAAAAGTGGACACACAGCCAGAAAAGAAGGCAGATTTCCTCTCAGGTGCTTTCTGTTTAGCTGCACAGACTGGATTTGGTACCAGAAAAAAATATACAGCAAATGTTGCCAAATATCGGACCACCTGGCTCTGTCACTGCCTTTCTCATTAACACCGTAAATAAACACTTAGCCCACTCAGTTTTTACAGCTGAACATTTTCACTCTTACTGAAGAAAATAATTGATAGAGGAAACATCTTCAAATGAGGTATTTTGATTTTGTCCCAATGCTAGACATTTTCTAGTACAGTACAGTAGATTAATTCATGCAAGATGGAACAAATGGGTCTGCACAGCTGATTTAGTAAAGCATAAAGGTGGATATTATAATCTTTGGACATTTTTTTTATCATATTCATATTAGTATCCATCTGACAAGAAGAAAAAATAAATAAAAAGTGAAATGATGGCTTATTACTGTAAATAAACAAGGTGTGTCTTCAAAAGTGAAATCAAAAGATGCTTTTTAAGCCACCCTAAAGGCATTAAATTAATGTACTAGGCTTTGAAAGTATCCCCAGTTTATCTAAAAAATAAAAGCAACAAAAGTGTTTAAATTAACTTCCTTTTAGGGGTGAAGCCCAGCCCAGCTGTATTTATCTCTAATGCCACCACATGAGCTTGACAGTGCCAATTATCTGTTATCCTCCACCTATCCTCAAATTGCCCATTTCAGATTTCTAACAGAGGGTTATCGTTCACTTTAGTAAGTGAGAGTGGGGACTCTGCATAATCTGTTGGCAGGAAACAAGCATGGTACAAAGCCTAACTGAACTCTATTAACATTTCTCTGCTCACAAGATTTCCATTCTGCTGGATCACAATTGTTGAGGGAATTGGCCAATCTGCTCAGTGATAATAACAACTCCAGTAGCACTTCGTCAACCATCAAGCATAAGGAGCGTTTGTGGCTGTGCTACACATGGCTGTAAATAAAAAGGGTGAATGCCTCAGTTGCTGTCCCTGAGTGTGCCCAGAGACCCAACAATTCTGTTTGTCAGCTGGAAAAACAATTACTACTAACAGTCTGCTGTCATGTTTTGCCAGATGATTGCAGAACAAACATTTAAACGTTACTCTGATTTAATAGATGCCATTAAAAAAAGACAGTCCTGCCTTGATCTTTGTCTCACGTTTGTCTCATTTGGCCAACTGTGTAAAAAGCATGGGCTCTCATTTAAAATAAGTTTATCATTGTTTTTCTAACCAAATCCAAAGCAAGAATGTGATTTACACAAAAAATAAGGCTCTGATGCCAAAGATAATTGGCTGCATACATTATTTTTTCATATTAAAAATATATAATTAAACATCACCTAAGATTTAAATGAAAATATGGTACATGTTAAAATCAAGGTTATGTGAAAGAAGACTTTTACAAAAAAGATCTTTTGAATTTCAAACCTAATTATAAAATATACAATAGATATAGATACTATTATACAAAGTCTCACACTGACAGGCTTTATAATGGTTTTTAGCCTTTAACCCCCACTCTTAAAAGGGATCATACTGGAAATCTGACATAAGGCATTTTCCACTCATCAACAGAAGCAGTTTTTCTGAAGTTAATATAAATAAAACTGTGTACACTTCCTAGAAACTAGTTTATCTTTGTAGACTTTTTTTCATGTCACATACAGTATATAGAGTTCGGCAGGTATTCAAAAAGCAGCAGGGTTATCAAAAACATTTAAAAAAATAAATCTTGTGTGTAATTGGCTGTTGAAATGATACAACACAGATGAGACCAAGATGCTAGTAAACATGCATGAAAAACACAACTGTGATACATTTCTACTCTAAGGAGCACCACAATAAAACTAAACTAATGCTATGTCATAGAATTCCTGCTACATTTTACTGGCACT
>NW_018127896.1:5389874-5391270 GCF_001952655.1 Monopterus albus | reverse complement strand
ATCAGCTCATAAACCAGGTTACAAATCTCCTGAGGGGTAATCGTATGCAGATTGAGTCAGGTCACCACAGAGGCTCTCACACAATGTGTCTGTTCTCTCATAAGCACTCAAAGAAATGGTTCACTTCCATTTTTCTTCATAAAAACCCCAGTGTAATTCAATCAGAAATGTGTGCATACATTAGGACTCAGCTGACTGGATAAAAACACACACACACAGTCTATGAGGTGATGCGACATTAACCTTTAGTTGCCCTCAAGTAGTGTAGTGTCTTAGCTGGCCTGATTCCAGGCTTGCTAAAGGAACTTATCAACTTCAGTCACTTTTACCATGGTAGGGAGGCGAGGGGGAAAAAGATGTCTCGAAATCTTGACCTGCCATTTTCCACCTTGTGAAAATGCTGTCGCAGCAGAGTGGGTCTCAATTAAGAGGAAAATAGCTCTGCTGTGTGGGAAAGGTAACCTCCTGGCTGCTGGCGTGCAGAGAAAGATTACCTGCATGACTGAAGTACCTTCAGCAGGTTGAAAAGAAGCATGAGTCATCAGCCAATAAAGCAATCACCCACAACCCTCTGCATGTGAGAATGTGTTGACATACAATATACACACACCAACATAGATCACAGGACCTCTGTAACAATAAGAAGGACTCATGTATTGTGCTTGAACACAAAATCATCTATCTCCCAAATTCCACCATGGCCTGACCAGCAGGAGTACTCAGGTATACATGAAGGTAGTCTGATGAGTCAACAAAGGTCAACTGTAAAGTTACAACTAAGTGTTGTAAACATACATCCAATTGACAGACAGACGTCATGGTTCAACCTTAACCTGCTATAACTACTGTACTGGTGCACACATAGTTTTTTGTTTAATGAATGATTATTGACGATGTAAAAAAAAAAAATCTGCTTGTTTGCATTAATCAGTTAATCATCTGGTTGCTCATGTTGGCGCCTTTCAAGATCACAGCAATTACTTTGGTGAGTACATGATATAAGTGATAGAGGTGATGACTCTAGCTAAACAAAAACAAAAAACCTAGTTGTTATAAACATATAGACAAGGGGGTTGTATTGGAATTCTCATTTCAGTACTGCATCATAAGGATATGTCCCAAAACGTTAACCTATTCTCTTACATTCAAAAACAAAGGAACCCCTACATCGATATACTTCAGTCTTGTTTTCAGAACTTACCAACATTTTAAGAATTATTGTAAATTAACTGATTGATATTTTTGCACGGTGACTCCAGCTGCCCATCTTATTTCATGATTCCAGTGACATTTACCTTCCATCCTCCTCCCCATTCCTCACAAGCAGATAAAACAGCTCTCTCTCTCCCTTTCTCCATCTCACTCGCACTTTACTCTCATGATGCTTCATCTTCAT
>NW_018127896.1:5359172-5389839 GCF_001952655.1 Monopterus albus | reverse complement strand
CTTTCCCTCTAAACTCCCTCTCTTCCTTGACAGCCACTGGGCTGTCATTTATATGCAAATACTCATGTGATTGGGGAAAAAAAGGAAAAAATACATTTTTCTTTCTATCATAAAATAAACATTGCCCACAATCCTGCTGGCTTTCCCCTTCTGTATCAGCCTGGGCTCCTCCTGATTGGACACAACCTCCAGAGAGTGCGGCACCTGCTGTCTCCAATCACAGGTTAAATACAGATGAGGACAGGGAGTGCAGAGAGGGTCCTGATGGGAAAGGGGATGAGGCTGACTTTGCCAGGGAGGACCCGTGCAGGGAGGAGTATAAAAAAAGTTGTAAGGCAAAATAAACACACACACACACACACACACAAGCACAGGTAGGTAAAACTAGTTTGGCAGAAAATTTTCAGGTAGAGTAGAAGGTGTTCCTTTTTGCTGTCACAGTTCATAAAGGCAGCACAACAACAACAGATACCAATCATTCATTTTTCCCCTTTTTAAAATAAATGTTAAGTTCACTGTACCATAATTATTTTCTGATCTTGTCTTTGAATTTATGAACACTCAATAAAATACAAACTCACACACAAGAGGGCACAGTTCCACTTTTCAGTTGCAAGTAGCAATGTGGATCATTGCTGCAGAAGGCAAGGATACGTACTGTATATGAGCAAGTTTGTTTTTCTTTTCAAACCGAAGTCTACTGTATGTCAGCGAGTGCTTTGACTTGCTTTGCAATGTACAGAGACACACAGTTTTGGACACAGGGTGATAAGTGGCAAACCCTGTGCTATTTTTGAACAATACTTCACAGACATCACTTGTCAAAGAGCTCTGCAGCTTCTTTGCCCTTATTTATGTTTCTGACATAAACAGGCAACATCACTGGAACTGGCAAAAACTGTAGCCAGCAAACATGGCTCTAATTTTCTTTCATTCAGTGCACTATGACAATGCTGCGTAACGAGTAAACATCTAACCCACATACTGAAAATTAGCCCGTTTGACTCTATATGGGTGATTATGCATGTTTTTCTTTTCATACTCAATAGCACTTAAATCTAATTTATGAAGAAAAACACATCACTGTCCAACACTCTACCTCTAAATCTGAAAAAGCATCTTATATCATCTCAACACGACAACCTGTGAGGGCTTATTAATGTCTCCAAAAGAGCAATCAAACTATGAAAACTGACCTGTATCCATGTTTCCTACTGGTTAATGCCCATTTCAGGGCAACATTTGACAAAGAGCAGATTGGGATGTCTCCTCCAGAGAGAGTACTATATTATCAGACAAGCAGCCTTTTGTTACCCATAGTGCCTCTCATAATCCTCTCATCTCACAAACAGCCTTGGGAGAAATCAAGACACACAATATATGCAATACTGTGTCCTAACAAAAAAAAAAAAGTGCTGCATTGCAGACATGACTGCGCACATAAGACAAGAGTTTGGATAAGACAATTTTTTCCACACACACTCACACACCCACACAGGTACAAAATATACACTGAGAGCACATGTACAGAATCAGCCACACAAGCCGTACTGCCTCCATTGGCAGCCCTGACAGCCTGTTAATCTGTGCTGTATCATGGCGGTGTGGGTGCACTAAGCTGGTGACTCAGACCCTCGCTGGTCCACTACAGACACTGACACACCATTTGAGCGCCGTGCTCCGGTGCCCCTGCGAAATGAGCGCTGGTGAAAATAGAGCATGCCCAGATGGATAGAGAGCCTTGTCACATCAGTGTCTGTGCCAGCTGTCTGTGAAATGATAAGATGGCAAGAATATGTAACACAGCAAGCAGCGGGCCCTGTCCTGACGGGCGCTAGTGTCAGCTCTCATACGTCAACTCTGACCATATTTTTTTGTCTCTCATATTTTCCACCACTGTTAACTACAAGAGCATCACCTCTTACACTTTCTTGTCTTTGTACTTGTCTCTCCCTGCTTTTGTCTCTCTGTTTTACACATCCTCTATCTCAAAGCTATTCAATTCTTGTACAGAGGAGTGAGAGGGTGGGGGAAGGTTCTGCCAGCAGTTCAAAGAGAGAAGAGGAGAATTATGATAGAGAAACGATTCATGTTGGGATCAGCAAGCAGCTCAGCAAGGACAGTGAAGTCCACAGAAGCCACAGAAGTGAGGGTGTCCATGCTGTAAATCACTTGAGGCAATCACCATTAATTCAGCTGAAGTGGACACTGACTCAGTTTCTTGGTAGATATGTCTCCAAGGTCAAGTACGTAAAATAATACAAATAAATCAGCAATATTGAAATAATTCAGAGGTAAGGCTGCAGAATTAACCATTTCTGCCAAGCATTCACATTGTGCACATGTCCAAACACATAAAAAACACAAACAACACAAACTTAATATACCGACTTCAGTCACACTCTCGCTCAAGCAGCCAGGGATACAGGGAAACCTAGTAGCCAGGAACAAGAGTAGAGCCAGAGCTTCCCATTAGAAAACATTAATGTCAAACACTGGAATGAAAGCTACCTGCTCTAAACTGATTACCAACCTACCTCCTGCTACAATTCAGTTACAAACTAGATAATATGATGAACTGCACTCATTCTTTGAGCCTGTGTTCAGCCAGTGACATAGGGAAGTGAGGACAGCTGGCAGAGATGTTTCCTGAAAATGCAGATGCCTGTTTTTCATTATTTTTCATTATTTTTTATTTTTATATATATTTCTGCACCAGAGGTGGTATTTTTGGCTCTGGCTTGCTGCTGCTTTGATCTTTTTTTGATGCGACTGCAGGGTCTAGCAGCAACAGCGGTTGAATAGCAAGATTTCCACCTTGTCTGGCTATCAATATTAAGCTTTTTCTTGTTTTTTTGTTCCCATGAGAAGCATATGAAATATGGTCAAGTTTTACATTATACATCAGGAGGTGGGTAGAATCAAGCGAAGACTGATTGCTGTTGGTGCAATGTCTTGCTGTCCCCTGGCCAAGAGTAGAAAAATTGGTCAGTCCAAACTGGAAGGCCAAAGGGAAAAATGAACTGATAAACAGTGCAGGCCATTAGCAAATATGCACAGACTCTTCTACCAAGTCAATAATCTCCCATTTTCTCCTCAGACCACAGATGACTAATAGTCTCATACAAGCCTTTTTAAAACAATTTTGGCTTTGGGAGGAGATTCTCCCAACAAGTCCAATTATAAAGCAGACTGTGGAAGAAAGAGGGTCTGCAAATCCCACATTAACTTATGCATACTGTAAACCTAGAAAGGCAAGTCATTTATTGTACCAGTCAAACTGCAAGCCTTCAGATAATTAACTATTACTGCAAAATGCTGGCCTGAATTTAAACTGCTCCAAAATCTCTACAAAGCCATCTGATAGTGACCAACCTAATAATAGAATACAATAAAATAGAACAGTTTTAACTTGACTGTTTTCCTGTTCAAAATAAATAAATACATAAATACATGCAAATTCTAAATTGATAGTATAAAACACTGCAAATAGGGAGTACTCATATTTAGGTCAGTAACACTTTCAACTGTGAAACTAATTAAACAAAGATGAACTAAGACCAATCTAGAGCTACTTAGTTATATAACCACACAGGCAAACATCCACACATAAACACAGCTATGTTCCACTCAATACACACATTTAAAATGACTCCCTCAACACACAAACTGCAATTCCCTCATCCCTCAGCCAACCATCTGATAACAAGTACTTCATTTTCCTGATCTGAAATGAGCCATACTATTCTCCTCCAATTAGAAGCTTAGGAAGAATTCCATTACTGCGTGCTGCACCCCATCTTCTCCCTCCAAATGCACCCATAGTTCAGACATGGGGAGTGGGGGGTAGAGGGTAAGCATTGGAAGGTGCTGAATTGCATATCATTTTTTAAAATATATTCATGCAGTGTGTTTAATGCAAACTGAACTTACAATAAATCTACCTGCAGTTGCCATAGAAGAAGAAAAACGAAGGAATGAAGAGGCAGAGAAGGGGAAAAAGCCTAGAGAGATGAAAATGGAGATCCAGGCAGTACGAGCACACATTTGCATACACATAATTAATTAAACTGGGGTTCACTGCTTTAAATGGATCACAGTCTGAGGGGTAACCAGTGAACTACTGTAATAAAAAGGTTAAAGAAAAGGTGAGTCTCTCCCTTCAAAGAAGCGAATAATCATCAAGTCACTGACCCATCAGTACCGTGTTAATACATGCATACTGTACAATATGTACTATATGATTTCATGACTAAAACAAAAAAGGGAGGAATGTCACCAGTATCTCAGTTAGTTTGTCAACAGCAAAACAAAACTCGATCTGCAACCCTCCACTGAAAGACTTGGTAGGCTTGTTAGTGAGAACTGCACGCTCAGACGAGGTAACAGCGGCATAATCCAACATAAACAAACCATCTGCAGAGGTGGTTGAGTACACTAAATAATGCAACTATTCCTCAGCTGTTCAGACTCGTGCTCTTATTTGATAAGTGCTCCCACTGCAAGTGCTGAATGTGAACTTGCAGAGAAGCGAGGCCTCTGAAACTGTCACCAGCTTCCAGAAAAAAAGCTGAAATGAAGAACTTGTTTTCCATTTACAACGTGGTTGCAGTTGCATGAGAAGGCTGAGTTTGGGAGTTGGTGATGGCTCCTCCCACCAAGTTAAAGTGAAAATGTAGTTTACCTTAAAAGTGAATATCAGAACAAATTTAAATAGCTGATCGTAATGTCAGGAGACTTTACATGTGAAGTACTTTGAGCACATCCAGAGTAAGTCAAAATCTGATTAAAGGTTTAGATTTCAAAAAAGTAAAAGGCGTTCAAATCATTATCAAATGCTCCATCACTAAAAACTTAAAAATGGCTTACATAAGCTGTAAGAAAGAGAAGCTTTTCAGTGTAAAATAAAAGCATGTATCAAGTGCCATAACATGAAATGATAAAAAATATAAACTATAACAATGAAACTGTGATTTCATAAGATTCCTTAAAGTTTTTGTTTAGTTTCATAATGCTACTTTTTAATCTGCCAATCAAGTTTATGTCAATAAAGACAAGCAGGGCCGAGTCAGTTTTGTCAGTGGCTGCTGGTCTGGTCTGAGTTGCCAATCACATGCTGTACTTCATTTCTGGCAGTGATATGATAGACTGACATGTAAACATGACTTGCCACGTAAAGCAGCTTTTTGTAAAGTGAAAAAAGATGATTAAGTTCATTTGGAGGAACTTTTCATAAGTGTTTTATAATAGGATGAATTCTGAAGTGTTTAACTTTTGGGTCACAGGCATAAACATTATTGCCAAGTATCATCACAAATGCAAGGAATCTGACTCCAGCCCAGTGGCCCCCGATGTGCACAACAATAAAAACTGAATAAATACAAAATATATACAAGTTGAAAAAGCACAAGTTAAAAGAGCAAAACCTAGACTAACTGTTTGTGAGTATAATGGCCCAGGGGAAGTAACTGCATCTGTGACGAGCATACTCGTTTTAAAAAAAAAAGAGAAAGGCTGACCGTTAAGGACTAGGCTGTCGTTTTGGCACTGAAAATGATATACCAGATGGTTGCCTCAACATCCTCTGACTTTGATGTACATGCATAACAGAAACGTAGGAGGCTAAAGTCATCTAAGGCTGAACATTCGAAGTTCAGCTGCTTCAAGCTGAAGAACTTCGTCTTCTCCTCAGGCTACTTGCACAGATAATGCTGGAAAGGACTGGAGGTCGGAGTAAAACAACTCCAACTAAAGTATATGTGTGCAGTAGCTGCACTGGATAAAAAGCAGTGGTTCTGATATTGATCAGATGCTGAGACTGGTGCTCAGGTATATCAATCAAACCAAACCAGCTCTGCAGCCAAGTCTACCTGTACTTGGAATGCAAGTGCAACACAGTTAAGCCTTTTCTGATATCACTGGTAATATGAAGTGTCTTTTTTAAATCTTCTTCTGCCTCATTCATCCTACATTAGTTTTCCTTCTGCTACTAATCAAGGAAAATCAACGAGGCAGTGCGCTTGGCTGGACTTCAGACAAAAAAAAGTGATGAAGACTTAAGGCTATAAAAGTGCTATGGAAAAAAAAAAACTAATTCCCCTGCTAATATGAAGATGCCATAAAGAAAGTGAATTATATTGTCTTTGTGTTAAAAGGCTAAAGAGGTCTGTTGTGATTAAAAAAAGTCAGTGACAAATCATCAGGCTAGCAGCCACGTTGGTGATGAGATACATACTGGCTTATGAGATGCACATGGACAGCGGTGCAAATGACCAACAGCAGCATGTTAAAACACTGTCAGCAGCAGATTCTCATATAATATAACTAAAAGGGGGAATGTATTGATCTTGTGCAAACAGCAGAGGTAGTCTTTTTATGTTCTAAGTTATCTTCCTTTTCCTCTGCATAGAAATGTATAATATGAAATACAGCATGAGTATTTTAAGGGGGACACTGTCTTCTTTCTTTTTCACTGTGCCAAAAAGTAGCAGATTGCAAACCACTGTCATATCTCCTTCACTCTAAATTGACCCAGCTCACTGTGCCTGCTCCCACCTTTCAATGGACCTTTGTCACCAGCTTTCTGACAGACAGGAAGCAGCAGGTGAGGCTGGGGAAAACCACATCCAGCACCCGGACTATGAGCACAGGAATGTGTGCTCGCTCCGCTGCTGTTCATCCCTCTATACAAATGACAGAAGCCCTTTCTGTTAAACTCTGCAAGTTCACAGATGACAACGGTCATAGATCTCATCCAAGACTGACAAGTCAGCTTACAGACGCGAGGTGGAACAGCTGGTCCATTATGGCGGTTCAACAACCTGGGGCTGAACTCGCTGAAAGCAGTGGAGATAACATTACTCCCCATTACTCAGCGGCATTGTATCAGCAGTAGAGTCCTACAAGTTCCTGGGCTCCACTATCTCCCAGGACCTGAAGTGGACGTCCAACATCAGGACCATCACCAAGAAGGCACAGCAGAGGATGTACTTCCTGTGCCAGCTCAGGAAGTTCGACCTGCCCCAGGAGCTGCTGATACAGTTCTACAGAGGAATCACTTAGTCTGTTCTCTGCACCTCCATCACTGTCTGGTTTGGCTCAGCAACCAAACAGGACAGGAACAGACTTCAGTGGACAGTCAGGACTGCAGAAAAGGTCATTGGTGTGAGCCTGCCCTCCATGGAGGACCTGTACACCTCATGGGTCAAAAGGAGGGTGGAGGAGATTTCTGTAGACCCCTCACACCCTGGACACAAATAGTTTGAACTCCTCCCCTCTGGGCAGCGTTACAGGTCACTGTGTGCCAAAACAACCAGACACAAAGACAGTTTCTTCCCCCGAGCCAGCACACGCTGATGAACACTTGACCGATGACTATGTAACGGAACAACAACCCTCAGTACAATAGCTTGTAAATATACTTTTGTATATATCTGGAAAACTGCATCTAAACGGTGTGTATATATTTCTATATTTATAAGTACTTTCTTTTTATTTTCCCAATGCACATTCCTTTTCCTTGTTTGCACAACCTTTTTCTTTTTTGTTCTCTGTCTTATCTTGTCTACTTGTTGCCTTATGAAAAAACATTGTAAATACACATTGAGAGTCACTGTACCAGAGTCAAATTCCTTGTGTGTCCAACACACCTGGCCAATAAAGCTGATTCTGATCTGATCTGAAACCTGTCTCTGTATTCCACCGTGTATGTGGAGCAATATTGTGTAATTATAACTGTAAAGGTCTTGGCACCTGTTTCAGTATCCTTGAGCATAATACAAGGCTGATGTATATCAGCTAACCCTGACCTATGTTCGAAGGGAAGCAAACAAATCAAGAATTACATTTGATGATGTATGAAACTGCAAGGCATAAGGAAAAACAGTAAGAAAACGAAATATTCAATTTTGTTATTTGACAAAAGACCTCTGTCATTCCTCTTCTCCTTCTGTCTCTGCCAACTTGCTTGGCTGCACATTATCTAATAAAGCAGAAATGCCATAAAATAACCTTAAAAATCCTTCAGCCTGCCAAACAATAACACTACCCAAATTGAGATGCAGTCATAAATTCTGAAGTCTGTGATTCTTTTATAGGCAGTATGGGAAGAGGTGAGCTAAATGGATGAGAGAGATGGCTGCCAGTAATGTATGAAAGAGGGGCAAATAGAGCAAGAAAGATTAGGGAAGGCAGAAGGGGGGTAGAAAGAGACAGGCAGGTTTAAAAATTGGCTGCGAGCCCATCGCCTAACTACGTGCATTTTAATGTGCCCCTGCAGAAATCCAGCCAGCTAGGCAGCAGCCAAGGTCACCAGAGATGACCAGGACCATGACTACATAAACTGGCCAAGAATTACTCAGTGCATCCTCTTCCCCTCAGCCTATTCATCTATGCTATCAACCCTTCACCCCTAGCACTTCTCTAACCGCACAACCGCCTGAGCCCAGGCTCAATCTGATGGGTGATCACTAATAAACTAACAAGCTGCCTCTTTCTCAGTGAACTGCAAGAGTGGGAGGTGGGCTGAATACATACATTTTGATCAGCGTGCACATAATACCAGGGGTTGTAATGATGTAACAAGGCAGAGTTTCTTGCTTCTTCTTCGCACTCTCTCCTGCTGCTGCCCTCTCCCTCCTCATTGCTGTGTTCCTCTTCCCAGCAGCGTGGGTGGGGATGACAGAAAGAAAGGAGGAGGAGTTGGTGTCGGTGTCAACTGATTACTTCCCCCACCATTTGCAAATGAGCCTCTGGCCACCCCCATACTCCCTCTATCACTTTCCTCTAACAAGCTGTGTCATTAATGGGCTATTTTAGACCAATGCATTCCATCACCGCTCCCCAAGCTCGTGTTAAGTTTAGGATACACATACAGTGCATGTCATAAGCACTGTGGAGAAGAACTGCTCGCAACACAAGATGGCCACACACCCTGCGTGGGATTACAGAGAGGCTCTGTGTGGTACCTTCACTTCCTCACAAACCTAAATCACTCACACACAGACTGTGATTGGAGTGGTGCAGAAAAAAGTGACATGTACACCATCACACACATACACAGTGACTTTGGCGGACACAATCACAGTCAACGAATCCCCTTCAATGGTCAAAGTCTGAATACATGGCACCTTGTTGAACAATTACTACACAGTCAGGTCTATACACTGATGATCTTCTAATGAAGGCAGTAAACAAGCAAACTGGAGATTGGCAGTAGCCTTTCCCCTTCCTACTTGATCTACTATCCACTATTTAGGAAACCATCTGCAATAACTGATCAAAAGGTAAATGGCACAATTCATTAAAGTAGTGAAAAACTCATTTTTGATTCATTTATCTTGTTATTAGGTATTTTTAGTCAGATAGATATTGGATAGATACTTTATGTATTAGAAATGTTTAGTGGAGATAGGATGTCTAGTTAGACTGTTAAATGCTTAGTCATGCTTATGAGTTTCTACAGGGTACATCTGGTCAAGGATACTAGAGAGAAGAGCTGATGACTGTCAGCAGACAGGGTGTTTAATATTATTATTATGACATGTATAACTGTAGCCTTAGCCATAATATGTTCTTATGTTTAAGTCACGACGTGTACTAGAAGTCTGTGAGAATGTTTTTAGTTACACACCACTTAATCAACAGATACACACACACGCACATTGATTTGCT
Organism: Monopterus albus; assembly: GCF_001952655.1. Lineage (NCBI taxonomy): Eukaryota > Metazoa > Chordata > Actinopteri > Synbranchiformes > Synbranchidae > Monopterus > Monopterus albus. Next base: position 5,380,167 of record NW_018127896.1, on the reverse strand, counting down.
TCATGTTTTGACTACTGCTATGGCCAGCTGCAAAGCTGGCAACAGAGACGTCCCGGTTGACGTTTCTGGGTAGTATGGGGCTAGCCCAACCGAGAGGATATAATGTATAGGCCTGGTGGGTTCAGGGTCTTTCATCTTACATCTGCCTGGGAGCAGTTTGGAGGTGCAAGATACCCGAGCGTGTAATGTTAATTTTACCTGTGATCCTTTGAATAAATCAGCACTGTTTTGAAGTTACTTGGACTGTCTCGTCTCTCAGAGTCAGTATGGTAAAAAGTACGGGGTACAACATTGTTAATAATACTGTAGAAACTAGAGAAAACAACAGCAAACTAGTTACTGGTGATATGCCTTTTAACTGGATGGATAATGACACATTAGTGCCAAAGCACGTGTAACTTATAACAAGAGCTAAGCAAATTTATTCTGGTTCCAGTCCTCTGAACTATCAGCTATGACTTTTTTCAGCACCTGAAATAAAGCAGGTCTGGTTTTTTGTTAACTGATGGCTGTTTCAAAAAATGTATTCTAAACAGTGATCTTACTGTGCTAGAGCAAAAGGAAAAACATGTCATCAAGGATATCAGCAGTAGCATAAAGACATGACTTTACAAATACAAAAGCAGCCGGCATGACAATGATGTCAGACTAAATGAATTAAAAGAATTTAAATGGTAATAATTCAGCAGCGGGGAAAAGCAACATTTGCTCAGTTGCTGTACTTCAGTGCATTTCTAATGTATTTTACACGAGTACAGTACAGGTACTACATTTTTCTACTTCTCAAACCTTTACTGCATTACCTTGAAGAGGCAAATGCAGGACTTTTTACAACACTACTAGGGTCGGATAAAGATATCCAGTTAATTGTGATTCATTACTGAAAATTAATCCTTGGTCCACAACATTAGAACCAGGAAATGCGTTTACAATTTAATCTATATCGATGAACTCAACACAGTTTTAAATGGAGTGTTACTCCAATGTTAAATTTAGGAAAAAATAAAATTCCCAAGATTCTGAGAAGCACATTATGCAACAGTGGTATTTATTTATCTTATCTTAATCATCATAAATCAAATCAAAACAGAAATAAAAAGAGAGCAAAATCAAATTAAGATAAAAAAATCTTTATCAACTTGCACTGCATATACTGTAAAGTATATGACAAAGTTAAAAAGGACTTTTCATATTTTACATAATACATTTTTAAAAAATCAATTAATGATTAAACCAGTGCTTTGCAGTATTCTATTCTGGGGGCCCCTTCTTATAATTCAGATGTTAGCAGATCTATCAAAGAGACATTTCTCCTCTAAATTTCTGATATGGTTTCATTTCCCCAACTGTTTGAGGCCCAAAGCAATAAAACTCTTGTATGTCACAAAGTTTACAGAAAAAACATCCACAAAATAGATATTGATTTGTGTAGCAGCATTTATCTCACAACAGCCTTTTTTAAAAAGGTAAATGTGTTTTTATTAATTACACTAAACATTAAGCATTTTTAAATATAATGGATTAAAAATCATAACACCTTGATCAGTTTTTCTCATACATTTTCATGCACATGTACAGTATCAGTAATATTTCTGATAGTGTGGCTATTTCCAGTTTCTCTGTTCTATACATGACAGCAGGTGAATTCATTGACACCACTGCTACAGTACAGTAGCACCACTATCATGCTGTGCAACCCAGTGTGGCCAAGTGCCACACTTTCAGGCCAAAAGACAGTGAGTTAGATGAGAGTTTTGTTAACTTTAAATTTAGCAATGCATAGTTTTTTTTTTCTAAAACAAGCTTCCCATAAGGGTATGATAACTATAATGAGGTCCTGCAGTACATTTCAATTTCATTTCTTATCCTGTGAACCTTGTAAACAGCTTCTCAGATCAACACATGGACAAGTCGAGCTGGCAGTAATGACTTCTCTTTTTTATTGGAATTAATCTGTCTCACAGAATGTTTGAGGAGATAATTAACTGGTGCTTTCATCTTCATTCTAACTGGCATGTTCATTAATGGATTTGCCATATCCGGTAAGAAAAGAGACCTAATGCTTCTGTTAATGAAAATAAACAAATAAATTACCGGGACCAGAGGCAATCAAGTCGAGGCAAGGTTTTGGCAGGGTGACAGGTATCAAGGCACACAGAGCCAGCTTCATTAGCTGAAACAGGGCAATCATGTAAGAATCATGCGGGCGGCACGGACATAATGATCATGATAATGTCAGCTGGCAAATAATATGGTAAACAGGTCTCAGAGTCTTGCCACCCACAACTGTATCACATTTTCTCTGTGTTATTTCCTTCCTTTTGGAATCATTATTATAAAATTGCTGCTTTCACTGGTTTATTTTCCGTGGCTACTGCACTGACACTATGCAGCTTAACATGTTTTAGAAGGCAAAAAATGCTTCAACATTTGAGGAAAAAAAAAAACTTAAATCAAATAAGCATCCCTGACAGAAGATGTTCTACTCTGGAGAAAAAGACAGTGGACACTGAAATATATGTGAAAAAAGTCCAACTCCCTCCGTGTCATACCAAGATGACTTATCTACCCTTGGTGATTGCCCAAAACCCAATATCGGGTAGTGGAGCCCAGCTGTGGAAGATGCTTAATCTGTCAAGAAGGCAGATATATTCTAAGAAGCGATAACATATTTTGCCCATCTATTCTCCAAGTAGCTTCTATATCTCTGTTCAGACCATCAAAAGGCTATCTGAAATATATTAAAATAATGAAGACAGTCACAGTAGATAGCCTGAGAGATGGCAGTGCAGCATTTTGATAACCAAAAGAAATAGAGGATGGGTAAAGCTGCTCACTGTTTAATTTCTTTCCTGACTTTTTAAGATTAAATCTCTAATAAATAACTCACAAATACAGTATTTTGTTTAATTTCTTTAAAATGTCTCAATAATTTCCTTAGTCAGCTGGGAACTATAGATTTTACTAAACCAGAGTAAACAGTGCATTTGTTGGGGACTATTTTCAGCTGTGGATTAATACAGATTTGGTTCTGACTATTTACAGCAGCAGGACTTTGTACTGGGATGGACTCAAAATAAACTACAGTGCCAATATTCACTGTAATGGAGGAGCATGTCACCCAGTGGAACAGTGTGCCTCATTCATGCGTTTGAAATGTTTTATGACAACAATGGAGAATAGTTGCACAGAGATATTAGATATAAAGGGAACAACAACATAGCCATTAACACCTTATGTCTAAACAGATTAAGTGCTCAGTGCCCTCAGATATCTTATTAGACATATATACAGCATGTTCTCTCAGCCAATAAGTTAAGTACCACACACTGTTCCTGCTGTGCGTGCAATCAGCATTACATTAAAGACAATACATTATTACCTTTTTCAACCTGCAAAAGATATGAAAGGTTTGTGTATTGCTAGGTAGGTTCATTGTCACACTCTGAGATAGCTTTTCATATAGTGGGACCCTGGGATACTGGCTTATCACCTCCTGTCTCCTTCCCTCCCTCTCTTCCTCTCTTCCTCTCCTTTAGTCCCTCTGCTCTTCTGACTCTCCGGGCATCCTTCCCTTCTCTCCTTGCTATAGCTGTATGCAATATTTGCATATCAGTCACTGAGGAGCTGTTTCTTTGGTGGCAGTGGTTGTCACCCTAGAGTATTCTTGTCTGGCATCACAACACAACTCTGAGATCAGAGAGCTGAGTACTGTGCTTCTTAATGGAAAGATCTCCCCCCACAGGCTCCTCTACCACATGCATTCTCTCCTGCTTTCACTTAATCCTCTCTCCTCACCCGCTCTTCTTATTTTTCCCTCCTCTCCTTCTTCATTCAACCCACTTTTTCCTCTTCCTTCTACTCTTCTCTCCTGCAATCCTCTGTCTTTCCTCCTCCTCCTCTTCTCCAGTCCTCTCCATCTCTCTGAATCTTCGCTTAACTTTAATCCCCCCTCCCTTTTTTCTGTTCTCTTCTTCTTGTGTGCTTGTTTTGAACACACTAAAACCAGGACATGCGTCTCTAGGGGTGCCGGGGCTTCTTATATAACATTAGAAAAAATTCACACATAACATGTTCTTATTATGAAGAAAAGAAGAAGAAACAGGGAGGAAAAATGTGGTTGATGAGGGTGAGGTTTGCAACTGGAAATTAAAAATAAGAGTGTGGAAAGGGGGGAGGGGGCAAAAAATGCAAGTACAAAACAGCCCTCAGTGCCATTTTGGCAGCTGGGTTGTTGAATCCTGCCACCGCGCATGATCAAAAACAAGCTAGCCAGTTTGTAACCTCTGAAATGCAGTGCAGGGGAGGAGAAATGCTGCACAATTTCTTTTCATATCCATCACCATATCTACATAATGCACACTGTGTTGCACAGTGCAAACTCATTTCTTCCCGATATTACTTCTCTGATGGAGGTTTCTCATGAAAAAACAATACAATTACCCATAAATTGATGCCTGTCACGCCACGGCCGTATTTCCACATTATCAGTCTTCAAAAGGGAGTTATTGTGGAAGCAGCAAAGGACTGTGGTGCCTAATGGTGCACCACTTACAATATTCCCCTTGTCAACTGATATAAAACAAACAAATATTATAACAAAGTCGAGCTTCCAATTCATGAGGCTGCTCATTTTTTCTGTTAGCCACAGCACGCTGAATCAAAATTGCACGAACAATGGAGTCATTGGTCATTTTTCTTTTCATGCAAGCATGTAATGTAGATGATTTAAAAGTCATAAAAGCCTGTTTACCACTGCTATTCACAGATCATGTGCAGAACATGAATAATTAATCAGCCAGTGTCTTTCTCTCTGCTTCCTCTTCTTTCCTCACTATTTAAAAAGCTGTTCCACAATGTCACAGAGACACATTAGTCAATACTCAGCTACCTGCTAGTGAGTGGAGGACTGGGTAGGAGTGTACAACCAATGTTGCCAAATCATTTGACTCACACTTCTTTTCTCTCCGACTGTTCTGTTCATGGTCTTTATGTGACTCAGCACACATAAAAAAAACCCCCACATACATCATTCTCCTCACTCCTGTATGTTTCTCTGTTTTCGTTAACCCGTTTTTACACTTCTTGGGTACGTTAAGGCTCAACATTGCACTAACTGTGTCCTGGCATTGTTGTTCCTTAGCAATCGAGCCCTTATTTCTGCAATGTTAATTAGGAATTAACAGAAATTAATTAAGATTAAAAAAGCTCCCTAGATGAAAGACTTGTTTATTACAGTGGCAGTGCCTTCTATAATCTGCTAGCACAAGAGCCAGCCAGGTACTGAAAAAACTGTGAAAATGTTCTGCAAGACAGCATTGTTTATTGTTATACACACTTGCATGTTCCGTACCTGCAAACCTATTCAGCCCATATACTGTATACATTCACTCTACAGGCTCAAAATAGTGAGTTGTGTAACTGAGAATAAGGAGAGGCAGCTGGGGGATGATGAGACAAGCTTCTCTTCTGCTAACGAACAGGTGAGGAAAACGGTTCGGGCACCGGATTACACTGTGCCACAAATCCCACATTAGTGATCCAGTGTGCTGATTTTTGACTACTGGACAAATGCCAATGCACATTTTCTAGTTACCTTCCTGCCTGTACCATTTGCTGGTTTCAGCATGCCAAAAAAAGGTCACAGCATTACAGGAAGACTGATGACCTCCTCACGCAATGCTTTTTAAATTACACAAATGCCTGATGGACTTCATATCAGGGGCTTTCCTTCCAAGGTGGATTCATCATTATATAGAGGTAAAGAAACCCGCTGTGTTGCCACAGTGAGCAGCAGCTCAAGGTTAATCTGTGCATAAGAAAAAGTATCCCTCCTATGTAATAAGGGCTGAGCTTATTTCTTTTTGACTGGTGCGCACTATGTGGTAGATGCCAGCGGAGCTATGTGACAGTTTACATCAAACACCTCTGTCTCACCCATCGTGCATCGCTGGAGTACAGGCCAAGTCCTGTGGAGAGCTGGATGCCCGACATGGAGTCAACAGCAGCATGGGCGCCATTCACACATGCATGCACACACTGACGCAGCGGTACTCTACATAATAAATAAGAAATGAAAGTGTGAAGTACTGGCTGGCCCACCTCTGAAATTTTTAGTATCAAAATCTTCTAGCTTTTTACAGCTTCTCTTCTTGCTTTCTTGCTTCTTATTCTTAGTACTGTTTCATGGGAGAAAGATGTACTGATGCTGACAACATGCTACAGTATAGGAGCAGTGGCCCAGCAGGTAGATGAAGGCTATTAAACTGTCACTAAATGTGACAGAGGTGAAGTCATTGACCTTACCTTTGACCACCATATTAGCAGTGTACCCGACTCACTCCAAGGAAATGCATCTGTCCTATACTAAATGTAAACATCCCAACAAACATTTTTAAAAAGTTAAAATGCAAAAAGCACCACAGCCCATACATTTTCAATATCAAGCTTACAGTATTTTGACATGATTAAACTAATACAAAAGCAGCATACTAGAGTACTAGTAACAATTAACAAGACACAAATGTCAAATGTCAAAATAGCCTTCATTCCACAGGCTTACTGTTTTTGCCCACAAAATATTTGACCTTCTTGAGACTGGATATCCCACATAACTATTCAATGATATCAATGTGCAACAAACAGGAAGTTGTGTAACTCAACTGCACTGCAGCAAGGCACGACTGCCGAATTGTGTAGATTTTCCACATACTAACCCGCTGCTCTGGCACCCTAAAGCCAATAAGGCTTTCATTATGAATGGGAAGCATTCAGTGAGACTGGGGAATACCAGAGCAAGGCGTGTTAAACCTCTTACTAAAATGGCTGAAAAGTTTTTTCGACCTCATTCCTGTTTTAGAAAGCAATCTAGTGCTTGGAAATGTGCATTTCCTTGCAAGAGAGACTCATTAATTGAGAGTGATTGTGAAAACTGTGCCATTTGTTCCACTCTTGTGACTTTTAATGCACCAGCATAACAGGGTTGTTGCACAAGGGGAAAGATAATCAAAAACCACAGTGTCATTCTCTGGTTGTAACAACAAATTCAAGTTTCTGGCCCACTGGTAGACATGGATATGTGTATGATAGGAATAACACTGAATACATTGACTGTATTGATTACTTCACTAATTTCAGTTTGCTTTTGTAGCTCCTGTTCTGGTCTAATAATGAAAGTTCTGAAAATAATTTCTACTTTTTATTTACCAATCACCATTTCAAGACATTGATATTTTCATATGAAGTAAAATGATCAAATTAAACCGAATCAACTAGTCCTAATGAAGATTTGATCTGAGTTTTAATGACATTAACTATGCTCCAATTTGCTGGTTGTGGCAACACAAAGAAGTCTATATAATAAAGTCTGTGCTACACTGATTAAAACATTTTGTTCATAACCTTGTGTATAAATTCATTGCAATACTGTTTTAGGAATTTCTTCTCTTTTGAAAAGCAACAGCACAAAATGCACTGGTAATGTATGACACTTTGTATAATGGACTAATTATTTCCAGTATATACAGTGCTATCATAGTAGTAGGACAGTGACACATTTTGCACTGTATTAGCTCTAGGTTAGGATTGAAAACAATGACTTCAAGTACTGGCTGGTTTAATTTGAAGGTGTTTCCACCTGCATAAGATGAATGCTGTAAGAATAGTTTAGTTATTTTGGTCCAAATTTTAGGGATCAGCACTGGAACTAACTTGAAAAGTGGTCACAAACAGTGTCACAGACACAGACATCAACAAACATTTGGTAGCTTTCATGCCGATACTACTTCAAAACTTCAGCAGCTGCACTTGGATATTCCTTATATGCCATAGTGGACAAGTGCAGATGTCCCAGCAGACCACTGGGGCTATATGGATATGTAAAATATCATGTGCTTCACTTGGCCAGTTAAATACAATACATTTGCTATTTGACAATAAATTAAAAAAAAAAATGCATTGGTTTCCTTGGTTGTATGTTTAGGATCCCTGCTCCACTGGTCTAAAACTGTCCGGATGTGAACACTGTCAAATTAAGACCAAACTAAAACTAAACACCTTATTATTTTATTTGAAATCAAATGTATAGAGTGCAGAGTCACAGCAATAATAACACTATCTTAATATTTTCTATGAGGTGTGTCTTACAGCAGCAAAGAAACCCGAATATAAGAACTTACAGCAAAAGTGTGTCATATACAGCAGATGTGCACACTGTATAGACCCAAGCTGCAAACCTTTGAATTTCAGCCAACAATAGCCATTTAATCTTAGGTATCCTCAAAGCAAAGCAAAGAACCACAGGCCACACAGCGTCTGCATCCAACCAATTTACTCACAATGCTAGCTGAGCTGAAAATAACCCAGGAAAGCACTTTTTGCTACTTAACTACACATATAGAATATTCAGCATATCAGTTTTTGAAATAGGTGACAAATAATCAAATTACCCTGAGAGCCCCACTAAATATTATACAGCAAGGCAAACAGAATAATGTATCCATTTATATTCAGCTCAAGGGAAGCAAAAGCTATTTATTCATACTGCATAAAAGCAACTGAAACTCTGAATATAGTGGATGTTTTCATATGGACAAGGATTCTTTGGATGTTTTCTGAAGGCTGTAAAATTCATCCCATCCTAGCTGTACAATAGGCTAGATTTTTGTAAAGTCTATGAAGACTGAAAAACAGGCACTCCAGCCACTGGGCCAACATAAGAACAGGACAAATTTCAGCCATTTCCCATTCAAATACAGTATATCACACAGTTAGTGAATTACATACATTTCCAAAAGGAAGGCACTGTATAACACTCTGCATTGTATAACTGGTAAAGGCCAAAATAAAGGTAAAAAAATCAGGCAACTCTGCCCTGTAATATCCAAATGAAGCTAAACACAAAACAACAGCAGCCCGAAGTCTTGTTCTGTGCAAATGTTTTCAGCTTATTACTCGAACTAAATAAAGTTTAAATACACAGAAGGATTTCAGCCCTGGTCCATAATTTAACCAAGAGCTGATTCAGAGCACAACTTCAGACCTCTGTATAAACTTACTTTTGGCACACATCATAAGAGGATGTTTTCTCCCTATTTTAAAAGTGCTGAATAAAGTTTTGCTTGGTCATTAAAATTTTATTTTGTTGAGTCATCAAAACAGCTTGTAAACAGTTCTTATTTACTTTGTTTGCCAGCCTATGCTGCTTGCCATGTTGCAGGGCAAATAAGGAGTCTGAAGGAATCTGTGTGCAACAGTATTCACTTATCATGCTGAATATAATCACTGCTGTCAAAAACCGACCAAAACCACACCAGAGTCACAAGTGGACATGTTAAAACGGTAAACAAACATTTGCACCATCTTGAGATAAAAATGCTGATTCAATACACTTCTCTTGAAATGTTTTCTGCCAACTGTGCAGGTCTGTGAAAGATTCATTTTTTTTCTGAGCCATTTGAATGAATCAGTGTCATGCATGGTCGACACCATCACGACTCAATGAATACTTCTGCACATGAAAGCAAAGGTGGAGAAGAGGCAGCAGTGAATCCATTAGCCTTGCTATGTCTCACTGACTCCATTGTTTTATTCTTTCCTAGCAGCAGAGAATTCACCTCTGGGATGCTGCTGCACAGAGGGGAGGTGATGAAAAGCATAAGTTTGGACCACACACACCCAAATGAGTAAAAACATTACCTCAAAGGGTAATCTAGGTATTTGTCATCCTAAACCTTCTCTCTCATTTTTACTGTGACTACTGGCCAATATTTGTGGGGGCTTGGAGAAAGGTCGACATATGAACAATGTTGATTGTGGCGAGTGCAAGTGCAAGCCTCCTACTGCTTTCCAAACTTCAGCTGAATAGAAATCATTTACACCTCTTGTCAGAGCAAGTGTAACAATTAGCGGGATATTTACTAAGGTTTTGTGGCTCATTTTTTAGCACTAAATAGTGAAACTGCATCTTCATATTTATTAAGGAGTCGCAGGGGGGTTTTGCACCGGCGTAAAAGAATAAAAGCGGCATAGCTGGAATTTGTACATTTGGTCTCATGCAATATGAATTTTAAGGCATTCCCTTTAATGGACGCAAAATAAGGGAGGAGAGAATAGAAATTTATACAAATATCCTCAGCACCTGATTTACCACTGCTGCCACAGAGGGAGCTGTGACTGAAATTTAACATCAGGTGAATGCAAGTGTCACATTTGTAGCACTGCTCTCAGTGCAGTCATCTGAGACCTTGTCAAAGTTAAGAACATGCTTGAGGAGGAAGAGGGCGTTTGTAAATTGCATTGCTCACTCAAGGAGAATGTGAGGGACTTTAACAAGCTCTCAGGTCGAACCATGCTTCAGTTACTGAATGAAATAAAACATGATTTGACCGGCAGAAGACTGCAGTTCCAAAATGTGTTTGATTTCGTCAACCATATTAAAATTTAGTCACTGTAAACTTACAATTTCTTCTATACTCCCTCTCAGTCCTTGTAAGCAGAGGTGTTATTAAATTAATACTGCTGTGGCTGCGCTTATATACTTTTGTGACAGGTTTAGTAAATATTAGTAAATATCCCCGTTAGAATTCAATTCTTATTGAGCAATTCTGCAGTGCACATTTACAGTCAGTGCAGGAAATATTTTGCCCTTTACACTGTGAAGCACAAAATGGGGGCGTGGAAGTCATGGTGGTGAATGGGCATGTAAAACATTCACTTCATTCAGGTTCAGGAGACCAAAGTTGGTGTCCTGTCATAATCAAAAACTGTAATCATGATCTTTCCTTAACCATCCTGCAGTTGGAGAAACATAATTGCACAGTGTGGCCCACACGGCATATAAATAGAGTGATGACAACTGGTAGAGTCCACAGAATGGCATGCTAACATTCAAAGCATGTGGAAATCACTAAGAAAACAGTGGGGCAGCTTTGTTCTAGCTTCCACTTTGCCAGGCTTTGAGCGGCACTCTTGACATTTATATTCAGCAGAAGCACTGATTGCAAAAAGAAAAAAGCCACATGCAGATGCAAGATGGAAAACGTTAAAGACAGCACATGATAGTGGAAAATGTCAGGCTTCTCAGAGAAGAGAGTGGTTGAAAAGTAGCAGATAAGATACTGAGAAATATTGAAATGAAGATACTTTTACAAAAACAGCATTTGTAATGATTCATTTGATTATGAAAGCAGGAACAGACAGGACAATCAAAACCATGTGTCATTAAAGATTAAAGGAAATTTTTCCATCACAAGCTGCGTGAGATGTGACAGTATAAGGTAGTTCGTCATCTGAGTAATGTTCTTTAGCACCGTGCTCACTAATCTATTCAGCCATTTGCTATAGCCAGACGTAAGAAAATGAAGGTCTGATGAGAATGAACAGGCGAGGACTTGTGGAGCAGGGAAAAGGTTTGCCAGAGTGATGAACTCATCAGGTCAGCTGGCCTCAAACAGAGCACTGATCACTCTTCTGTACAAACCAGTCTAATCAAGCTGGTGTCTTTGTTGAATCCATCTATTTATCTACAAAGACACTGTTTATGCCTATAAAAAGGCAGACTCACAAAGTAATACCCTATTCTGTAATGCTGTATGAACAGAAACACTCACTCACACATGACGGACACTGTCCAGCTTTACAGTGTATGAGGCACTCTGACTCACAGAGCTTTATCACTGAAGACTGTAGCTACAGGATGGGTGTTGGAGTCCTAAATGAGTCCAAGTGGCCAAATGGGAAAAGTGTGGATCCTAAATGAGGCATTACAAAAAGAATTTGCATTCCTCCCACTTCATACTGAGAGGCTTGGAAAATAATATTTTATTTAGAGTTTAATTGCAGCTTGTGGCCCTAAGTGCCCCATCAGATTAACTATAATAGAATCTAATATGTTCATAATGATTACAGTCTTCACTCTGCTTCTCTGCATGATCCTGGCACTGCAAGCATTTGTCCTTTTCTCTTACAGAAAGAATGACAGATAGCATGGCAGCAAGTGGAGCCCTAACAAGACAGATGCATTGTTAAGTCTGTTAGATTATCTCAAGCTCTTACCAGAAGCTGAATCCAATAAAATACGGGAAAATATCTACAGTTATAGGGAAAAAAAAAAATCTTTTTTTGTGTCTTTCTCTCACTTGTTACATTTTATTAAAGTTGTAAACTGCAATAAAGTATCATTTGACCATTTGTACCTCTGTTTGTATCCCTTGGTAACTGGAAGAACTGACTTGCTGTTGGGACTCTGAGCTTATGGTGAAGTCTGTGCAGCAAATCAATGGCCAAAATTGCTTCAGCACCAGAAAAAAATAAATAAAAAAGAACCAACTTCTCTGCTTATTATAGCATGCCTGACAGTGAAGCCCTCAAGTGTCACTCACAGACGGATTTGTCACGGGGTTGGTGTCCACTTTCTCCACTTCCAGCTGCTGTAGCAAAGAATTCATCACAGGAGTAGTCTTTCACTTCTCTCTTTGTTAGTGTGGAGAGAGTTTGGATAAAAGGAGAAAAGGGGAAGCGCACCCAGCATCCTGAAGGCCTAGTCAGGATCTCAACAAAAGGACTGGGAACTCATCAAAAGGTCAACACTACAAAAGTAACATGAAAAGATGATGTTAGGACATCACTCATTTTAAAGTCTGTCTCATCCGTTTTACTCAGAGAGGCGAAGATAACAATGCAGAGAGATGAGCCTACCAGAGAAATGATTGCCAGGAGGAGGGAGGCATGCGGTAAATGACACGACACACTTCCAAAGGCACGGTGGCACAGACAACAAATCCACTCACATCTTTATCTGTGATCAAAGCAAAGATTTATGATTCTCTGCATTTGTAGTCAACCCTTCTTCCCCCCATCTCTCTGCCTCTTCACACATTATCTCTCCTAGTTAGGGCTATAAGATGGTTCAGATGGTTTTGACCCTCCACCAACTCGAGGATGACATTTGAGCAGAGTGACACTTTCATCAGGCCGCTTAGTGTCCTGACCTTCTGCAACTAGTGCCCTTTATGTGGTATAAACATGGCTAACGCATGGTAGCCTCAGAATCTCAGGGCACTCTTTAGATGCGTGGACACACCATATGCTAGAGTCACAGCTAGTCTCTTTTTCTCTGTACTGACAGCCAGCCAGCGGGCCAGATAGATGGTAATTGTGGCCGAGACAGTGATTGGTGGTATTTGAAGGAGCGGCTGTGTGGAGCACGTTGAGCTAGCTGACATTCTCAATTTATTTGGGTTCTCTGATCAGTGATGGACACTGGGTTTGCTCAGTCTACAAATAAACTGGAATCAGAGATCCTGGGCGACATTGAAATGTTTACACTAACATGATAGACACAAATACAAATAAGCCATATATCATATTTATGTGACTTTGTTTCATTTGGCTAGTAGAGGCCAAAGATATTTAGTATTATGCATGAAAATAATATTAGGAAAAACTGGATATTACAGTAGGTTTTTGCCACATTAATGATCAACTGACTTATCTCATGAGGAGTGCCAATCCATGAAATATGTAATGACAATAGATCTAAGTGTCTCCTAAACTAAAACTTTGAAGTTCACACAGTCATAGTCACAAATTCCTATGTCTCAGTATCTGGCTAATCACTTGTCTGCTTGTGTTCCTTGACTCAGTTTAATGCTGCAATCCTATCATCCTGCCTTCCAGACTTACTATTATGCAACCCACCACTTCCCCCATGATCTTCAGTATGTTTAGCAAGATTCTACAGAGGAGGTCTATCTTTCACCAGCTATACTTCACTACCCTCAACAACTAGACTGAAGGGGGGACCGTCCCATCTTTCCTATCTCTATGGGCTTACATATTATTTACTCTGATGGAGGCTGGGGTCATGGTTAAAAGAGGTCAAAGCTGACTGCTGGTACAGTAGGAGGTGGGCCATAAACCACAATTTGCAGTAATGAAGTCATAGTCATCCACATCAGTCTTTATACCTCCAAGACATTTTGTCCATCTACTGTGCTTCTTCTTTGCTACTTAATAGTACAGTCACTATTCACACAATTGCAAGAGGATGCAGGGTAAACATAGGTCTTTATTTGGTTACATGATTTGGTTAGTGTTTTTCTGTAGACAGTCTCAATACAGGAAGATTTAATCTTCATTCTCTGTCTGGTTTTGTTTGTATTGAACATTAAATCTCTCTCCTCTCTCAGAACATATGTATACACAACAAGATTATAAGGAATACACAAGAGCAAAAAGAAGCATTCATAAACAGCACATTATCCTCAGAGATCCTTAAAGCCACTTCACCATAACTTCTAGCTAAATACAGAGTGCATTATCACCGGTTGTTTCAGAGCTTCACTTTTCTCTGACAGGCAGATTAGCTTACTAGCAAGAAATGCATTAGCACAGCCAATAAACTATGTGTCCGTAAGACACGTGGAGTGACAGTGCCTTGTCATTGTTCAAGCTTTAAGCAGTCAGGTTGACTAACAACACACTTTCAGTCACAGTGACAACCTGGCTGTGTTTCTTCAAAGTGAGAAATGTTTCACACAAGTGGAGTAATGCTACAGTCATTCAGTATTGGCCGCTGGCACTATTAGGGTTAAATGCATTGCTCAAGAGCAGTTTGGAGGTATGAAAGTAACGTGCAATATGAGTCTATTTCAGTTGTCACACACAAAATTAGCTTCCTGCTTTGGAGATTTGAAAATGTTACTCTTCTAACAGCAAATTCACTTCCCTTTCCATTAGGCTATCGCTGCCCTGAAACTTCATATTGGTTTTTTAGCAGACTGGAACCAATCTGCACAGCAGGAAGCCTTCCCCAAAGCTAGTGCCAGACTATCTCTGTCTCACAAACAGCTCAACAGGCTTCTATTTGTGCATTCGTTTATATCCTCCTGTTGCAAATGCATGTTCTTGTGAGCAGGTAATGCATAATTTATCCACATATGAATAATATTTTCATGATAGGCTTCTGCAAAGATTGCATGCCAAATCACGTGATTGTACAAATAAGGGCATGTATTTATGAGATACCATTATATTAAAAATAAAAAATAGAGTATGATCAAATCAGAAAGCAAATGAAAAGCTGAAAAATCAAGTCTGAAGATGATAGCAGTAGGGAGGTTTTGTATATGGATTTGCAAGTTAATAGTGATGTTACTGAGTTAGCTACAGTTGTACTGACTGTGTCAATATGACTGTTCCGACTAAGATATACTGCACATACTGTATCTCTTACAGAATAGCAAGAGCAAGTTACCTTGAATGAGCATTGTGGATTGTCAGTGTGTCTGGTGCTGCAAAGATGAAACTGAATGGAAACAAACTGAAGTGTGAAGGAAGGGGCTGAGGCTGATAAACATTTGACAGAGTGGAGCTTGAGTTATAGTATTTAAACATGCCACAGTGACAGGGCTGCTCTGGAGAATCAAATGATGTGATTCTTTTAGTGAAGCCATGCTGAGCCAAAGGACTGCAGAAGTGACAACTGACAGTTTGGAATTTAAGGGTGTAATATCAAAATCAAAATAGTATTTAAAGACAGTGTTGCATTATTGAAAACTAGCTAATATTGTAGTTTCAAGCAAAAACTTTTATCAATCTCGCTGACTAAGAAAAGAAAAGCTGCAGATCAATTGCGGTGTATCACTAAAAGCCAAAAAATAATACTGAGTTGATAAAGCAACAGACCACTGCCATTTGAATCAGGGCCATATTAAATTACTAAGATCATGCTTCATTTTCTTATGGGTATATAATAAAAATATTCAGTTGAGGACTGCAGGTCAGAAGCTGCTTGTGCTGTTTTAATGCAAGTAAAGATATGGTATGTTGCTATGTTTATTCCTTTTGTAGCATTCAAATTCTCAAAGCCTTCCTGTCAATAAGCCCATAGTTAACAAGAAAAACTTTCCACAGCAAAAAAAAAAAAAAAGAAAGCAGACAAAAAAACAAGAATATGTTTCAGTGTATTCTCCACTGTTAAACAACACTGAAGAGCTTGATTAGAAATGAAAGTGACCATGAAAGAACACCTGGGTGGTGTGTGGGAAATATTTTCAGGCATATTTCTATCTCACCAGACTGTAACAACAGACACTTAATCCTCATGCAAGAGAAAAGCAAGAATTGTGGGTTAAAACAACCCCTGGCTATATAGAGGGGGACACAAGGACACCTGACTGACAGCTCCATAATCACTACGGTTTAAAGATGACGTGTTTCTGTTAAGTGGCCTATGGAGATTTAAGTGCTTGAAGAAGAGGACAGTGTGAGCATATCAGGTCGAGATGGGTAACCGAGACTGGCAGTGCAGTGACTGCGCATGTTCCATCTGTGTGCATGGATGCATCAGTGTAACTCACACTGTGTTAAGTGTGCGACTGTCACAGCAAAGTAAATGTCTGACTGTCATTTGGATGGCTGAGATGTGCTGCATCCTGATGTTTGCACAGCCGCTCACTCCAATATTTCTGTGGAGGCATGTGAAAGCAAAGAGAAAAATATTCAAGGGAAATCTTTTCCACAGGCAATGATCCCTGCTTGTTTAGTAACTTGAAGGCTCAGACACACTCGTATACATCTACAAATACAGACGGTGACACAATAAAGAAAAAACCTGAATAAATGAGTGGTCTCAAGCAGGATCACAGTGCCCACGTCCATAGGGCATGAGGGGTCACTGAGTGATTTGATGAACATGAAAATGATGTGAATCATATGTTATGGCCTTTGTAGTCACCAGATTTGGGAGCAAATGAGCCTTTACTCACCTAAATTATTATTTTGAACCATCTCTTGCTAGTTTAGTGGAGATCATCATTCCTCCAGTATGCTTCAAGCAAAAAGTCCTGTGTTCTTGATCATCTAGTTTTATCTGACATCTATATAGTTTATTATAGTCATGGTCAAAAATATTAAATTGAAGGTGTCAATAATTCTGGACAGTCCATTTTTGGAGTTTTTTATTTTTGCTTTTTTGTTGGTCCAATGCAATCATAAGAAATAAACACGAGAATACCAAAGAATTTGTGAGTGCGACAATCTTCTGGGAGAAGTGGTACGTTTTCTGACAGAAATGCAGGGGTGCCAATATTTTTGGTCACGACTGTTATCTAACACCTGCAGCTGCATGGTGCCTTTAAAAAAATCAAGCTGTTTAAGAAAATGAATATATCTGACTTCGGGCCATTTAGAAAGTAATCACAGCGAGCGTAAATGGACCACTGACCCTTATAGCTGAATCCAAAGAGGTTAATGCATGAAAGATGGAACACTTCCAAGCACTAAAAAATAGAACATTTTGTTTAAAATTACTTTGAAAGTACTATACCAACACCTCAATACTTAGTTATCCAATTTCTTAATAAAAAGTCCCTGTCACAATAAAATTCCAAAGAGCCTTTGAAGAGTAGAGGCTTTGACTGCCTCTTATAAACATTACACATGCACTCACACACAATAGTGCTCATTGCTAATATGTCAAAAGGACTTTGTTCAAATTTTGAAAAGAGAGTTCTTACATTACAAGACTCTACCACAAAACATTTCAAGCCACTAATGGCTCTGAGACCTTTTGTATATGTATTATTCAGAAAAATGTGACAAATTAAAGACAAAACTGGGTCAATGATGGGAGAAAAATAATGATCAAGACAAAAGAGCAATTAAAACTGCAGACAAGTGTGGATGAGATTAACAAATGTGTAGTGTTTTAAGTCAACAAAGAAATAACTTTTAAATGAGCATGTTTCTTCAAACACTACTGTTGAACCATGTCAATAGAAAACTGTCATCAGGCTGAAAAAATTACTTGTTAGTGACTGATTGCAAGATGGCCAGACACGTGAGTGCCATATCAACTTAAGAGCTGACATATCAGAGTTGTGTTCACAACTAACTTCCACTGCCCATTAATAAAAACTATCACAGCATTAACATAATGTTCCTCATTGGCGAGCACTTGTAACAGCACAAAATAAAAAATGCAACTGTCTTGCAGGCTGTCAACATCATTTGCTGGCATACTCTGTACACATTCACAGTCAGTTTTAACCTCCATCCACAATGGCCTTGAAACACTGCTCAAGAAACATTTCCCTTACTGGAGAGAGGAAGCAGGAAAGTATACAGAATCAATAGAAGAAGAAGAAGAAGATTCTGCAGGTTCTGCCACAGGCAGCACAATAACAAAGTGGTCTCTGATGTTTATGCTGCAGGAACGGAGGGATAAGGGCTGCGGTCAGATGCAAAGGGATGCATGCACAAGAAGGAGTCACGAAGGGGGGCTTGATGGCGCTAACTATTTGTGAAGACAGGAACCACATGAACAAAGACATACAGGTCTGAGAATGAAGACGGGAGGCTGAGGATGAAGCCCAGTTCTGATTGGTTGAGAGAGGAACAAGATCTGTGGGATCCTGGTGACAGCAGACTCCATGCAAGTGGTGGCAGCTGAGGGAGCAAGGAGCACTGGTGCTGTCAGGCCACCCTGCGCCCACATATACAGCTCTTTGTGCCATTGGGAAAAGCCTATTTGTCACAGAGAAACCTGTCTGTGCTAAAGGGTTGAGTTTTAAATGCAGAACTTTACAAAATATTCACAGAACGCAGTCTGGAGCCTTTAAATGGACCATAGAAAAGCCATTTCCCTTTTATTCTTGCGTTTATTTTACTGGCAGCTGTCACATTTACCAGGAGATATTGCTCTCTTTGTTTACAGATTCACTGGCTTTCCTTTATGGGAGAATATGAAATATTACCTTTCACAGTGTGGGAATTATTTAAGTTGTGCATGCAATGAGTTACCTACATGCACAATGACATGCTTACATAATTAAAGATACTCAAGGATTGATTCTGTCATTCAGCTTGCCACATGCTTAAATACTTATAAGAGTATATGCAAATTATAAAATGCCCAATTATGATGACCAGCATGAGGTGAGAAATGCTGATTTTGTCAAAAACATAACGGCATGTCATCAGTTTCTTACATCATTTCCTGTAGCCTAAGCAAGTCCAGTTTCTTTTATTTCAAACACTGTTCATCCAGGTAAGAGCTCAGCCTCAGTCTTACAGTGTGACACTGCTGATAATGTCAGTTTGTAATATATTCTAGGATTGTACTGTAACCTACACTTTTCAACTTCACCTGCTTACTTTTGCTTTTAATGACTCAGTACATTTTGGAACCACTTAAAGATTTTGCTTGAATCTCATGTTCAGCTATGGCTTATACTTAATTTATGGGTGGACAGAGCAGCAGTGGCAGCAAAACAGAGGAGAGTTTTTCTCACCTTAAAAAGGTGAGGGGTGACTATTGCATTGGCTTTTGAGGCTAAACCCCACAAAGCAATATTAACAATCCTGAGGAGGAGGGTACTTTATTTTCTTTGGCATGTGAAGTTAATTAAGCAGGGGGGTGGATGGGATTCTGAGTGTGCTCACTTGTTGCCGACTCACATGTCTTGTCATCGTTCCCAACACTTTGAGTTGATGTCAAAATACAATGACTCACCCA
Organism: Monopterus albus; assembly: GCF_001952655.1. Classification (NCBI taxonomy): domain Eukaryota; kingdom Metazoa; phylum Chordata; class Actinopteri; order Synbranchiformes; family Synbranchidae; genus Monopterus; species Monopterus albus. Next base: position 5,360,648 of record NW_018127896.1, on the reverse strand, counting down.
ATAAACCACCTTCTGTTTTTGTGGGAAGCACTAATCTGCATTTTGCAATATCACAGTTAAGATGCATTTGAATGAGTGCAGTGTGGATGCAACTGATAAAGAGGCATCTTGTCAGAACATTCATGTCTTCAGTGAATGTTCCAAGAAAAACTGTGTGCTATTTTTGGACTTCAATACTAACAGATTCAACCGTTGCCTCTGTGGGTGCTTCTCATTACCTTTAAATGAAAGATCTAATTAAAATGAATCTATAGTTGGTTGGGATATTATACCTGCATTCAGTCTGGTATTTGTGTCAGTATAAAACTGTGGTGATGTAGTATTAGATCATTCCTAACCACAAATCTTTAGTAAAGGGGACTGTCTGATAAAAAACATTTGCACAGAATGGTCAAGTATCTTCCTCCAGACAGCCTCCTCACTCCTCGATCTTTGCTTCTCTGAGCAGTAATAAGCGAAGTGAGATGTCCTTCATGATGGACCAGAATGATTACCGGGTCACTCAAGGAGCAGGAGACCTGAAGTGAGGTGATGAGAAGCACCCAGCATGTGTGTACATGAATCAGTCTGTGTGCCCATTTTAAGCCTTCATTTAATTCCACTTCTGCCACCTTCAGCTACTCTGAAAAGCTGAAAGTTCAGGTTTCAGCCAACCACTCCTCGTCTATGTGGAGGAGTCTAAAGAAAATCATTGGCTATAGGAAGCCATCCCCCCCCGATGTGGAGGACCGTCAACTAGCAGATGACCTGAATGTGTTCTACTGCAGGTTTGACAATCAACACTCCCTCCCCACCTCAGTCCCAGCAGCTGCTCCCCCAACAATTACCACCCTTCCCTCCAGCCCCCCACCTCTAACGATTTGTGAAAAGGATGTGCGTGGCCTCTTTAAAAAACAAAGGATCAGAAAGGCACCAGGCCCAGATGGTGTGACCCCCTCCTGCCTGAATGTGTGCGCTGATCAACTGGCCTCCATGTTCACACTCATCTTCAACAGGTCACTGGAGCTGTGTGAAGTCCCCTCCTGCTTCAAATGGTCCACCATCATCTCAGACACATCAACTCTGAATGACTTCAGGCCAGTGGCACTCACATCAGTCGCCATTAAGTGCTTAGAGAAACTGGTCCTCACAAACATTAACCACATGGTCGTGGACACTGTAGACCCCCTCCAGTTTGCCTATCGCCCCAACAGATCAGTGGTGGAGCGGTGGCTCTGGCTTTATTCCATACCCTGAAACACCTGGACAAAGCGGGACGTACGTTATGATGCTCTTCCTGGACTACAGTTCTGCATTCAACACCATTCGTCCGGGCAGGCTGATTGAGAAGATGACAGCTTGGTGAATGACATTCTTGTTTATGGAGAAGAGAATGACCTCAATAATAGACTTCAGGAAGAACCCCTCCCCTCTGCTGCCTTTGACCATCAAAGGGACTGAGGTGGAGAGGGTTGACAGCCACAAGTTCCTGGGCCC
>NW_018127896.1:5344194-5359069 GCF_001952655.1 Monopterus albus | reverse complement strand
ACCCGCCACCCTCTCACCAAGGCTTATAAAGGACTGGTAGAGAGCATCCTCACTACTGGCATCACAGTCTGGTATGGTAACACCACAGAGAGACAGAGAGGAAGGCTCTTCAAAGGGTCATAAACACTGCAGAGTGGATTCACTGGAACTGGACTAGCCTGCTATGGACACAATATACACACAGCACTGTCACAAAAGAGCAGAGAACATAATCAGAGACTCACTCCACTCAGCTCACTCTCTGCTCAGACACGAAAACTGCACTCACAACCTCAGGCACAGCAGAGCGAATAGTATCATCAGCCCTGCACAAGAATTCCTATATGCCTAGACTGTGTGTTTATGCATAAATGGTGAATAAAAATCTTGAATCTTGAACAGTTCAATTTGACCCAATTATAATGCCTGCTGAGATAACACCACCAACATATCCATATCCATTCTCAACAACTTCATGGTTTTCATTGTCCCTTTGTATCATAAGGTCCCTACGACTGTCAGTGGACATGCTAGCAATGTGTCAGGTGCACTGTGGTCTGCCTGGGGGGACACTGACTGCCCTACAGCTGCTCCCTGTCATTGTAGCCTATAATTGGGCCTGAGTGCCTCACCAGAGAGTGTGCTCACTAAAGTGTCTTGGTAGACATACATGTGGGTGTCTGTGCACATTCCTGTTAACCTCTTCGATGGCACACAGATCAATGAGGAGCCCTGAATCACTATGAAGACATTCTATCATCTTAGAGATGCTGGGAACTGCAGAGATAGTTCAGTCTGCAAGCTGTTTCACAAGGTTAAAGTTAGGGACTTTTGGGAGGGATGTGCCATATCTGATCACAGTGAAATAGTGCAGCAATAATAGATGTATGCTGTGAAAATGAAATGCAGTGCTGGAAATGAGACTTGGTCACAATGGTAGAAATGTAATACAGGGCCTATAAAAAGTATTCAACCCTTGGATGTTTTACCCTTTTATTGATTTATAAATCAATCAGGGTCAATATAATTTTGCTTTTTTGACAAAAGATATAAAAAAAAAAAACCTCTTTAATGTCAAAGTGAAAACAGGTTTCTACAAAGTAATGTCAATTAAATAAAAAAATGTAATGGGGAATAAGTTATTGCATAAATATTCATCCCCTTTAAAATGAACGACCTAATTCAACACTGGTCCAGCCAATTGGTGCTAGTAGTCTCACAATTAGTGAAATGGGGATCACCGGAGTGCAGTGAATGTGTTTCAAGTGATTTTAGTATAAAGACACCTGTGTCTGGAAGGTCCAGTCACTGGTTAATCAGTGCTCCTGGCTACCATTACACCATGAAGACAAAAGAACACTCCAAGCAACTCAGAGAAAAGGTTATTGAAAAGTCTAAATCAGGGGATGGATACAAAAACATTTCCAAGACACTGAACATCCCTGGAGTTCAGTTAAACCCATCATCAAGAAATGGAAGGAATATGGCACATGTCTAAATTTGCCTAGATCAGGCTGTCCTCACAAACTTTGGGGGCAGCTGCAGCTCAGGAGGTAGAGCGGGTCGTTTCCTAACCGGAGGATTAGCGGTTTGATTCCCGGCTTGTCCAGTCAACATGTCGAAGTGTCCTTGAGCAAGACACTGAACCCGGTAATAACACCGGTGTGTGAACGCTGAGTGCTTGTGAGTGTGAATGGGTGAATGGCTAAATAGTGTGAAAGCGCTTTGAGTGCGTTGTAAAGTGTAGAAAAGCGCTATACAAGTATAAGACCATTTACCAAACTGAGTGACTGTGCAAGAAAGAGACTAGTGAGAGAGGCCGCCACGACACCTATGACTACTCTGAAGGAGTTACAAGCTTCAGCAGCTGAGATGGGAGAGACTCTGCATACAACAACTGTTGCCCGGGTTCTTCACCAGTCAAAGCTTTATGGGAGAGTGGCAAAGACAAAGCCATCATTGGAGAAAACTCGACTAGAGATCACCAAAAGGCATGTGGGAGACTCCATGGCAAGTGGAAGTCTTTGGTCTGATGAGAGCAACATGGTGCTTTTTGGCCATGGACAGAAAACACTGCACATCACCACAAACACACCATCCCCACCATGAAGCACGGTGGTGGCAGCATCACACTGTGGGGATGCTTCTCGACAGCCGGCCCTGGAAGGCTTGAAAAGGTAGAGGGTAAAATGAATGCAGCAAAATATAGGAAAATCCTGGAGGACAATCTTATTTGGTCTGCAAGAGAACTACTGCCTAGGAGAAGGTTCATCTTCCAGCAAGACAATGACCCAAAGCATACAGCGAAAGATACACAGAAATGGTTTAAAGACAAGGTGAGTGTTGTGGAGAAGTTGTTTTTTAAAAAAAAAAAAAAAAAAAAAAAAAAAAAAAAAAAAGATTTTGTCCAAAAAAAAAAGGCAAATTTTATTTACCATCATTGATTTATAAAATCAATAAAAGGGTAAAACATCCAAGGGGGTGAATATTTTTTATAGGCACTGTACAGAAGAGCAACTCTGTTATCAGTTGGGAATATGGGCTGTAATGCTGAATACCCAAGGTCATGACTAATTTGAGGTGGGTTTTAGAGCAGAATTTAGTGAGGGTATGAAGGGCAGGATTTGGCTTCCATGTAAACAGGGTTGCTATGAGAACTTGTGCCCAACACATGAGATAAGAAAGCACAGCAAGCGGAATTCAGGCTGGATTCAAAAGTGTCTTTTCTGTGCAGAAAACATGAACAGCCCATTAAGTTCCAACCAAGGAAAATACTCTAGCACATTAGGTTTCCAAAGAGGCTGATAAACTCTGCAATAAATCCACACAAACCTGATACACAACACAACCGCATGAGTCCAACACAACTAAAATGTTACTGTATGTTGACCAATTTAATGCTGGCACCACAATACCGATTACTCTACAGTCTGTGTGTGCAAGGTACTACTGTAGAGAGAATGAGAGAAGACACAATGGATGGAGACACCACTGATGTTTCACAGAATTGGCTTTTCCTCTCTTTTTGCCTTTGTCCAATGCTATATACTTTCAGGCCTAAAATTAAACCATTCAGAGCTTTAAATCATACATAACTGTGACAAAACAATGCAAATAAAATGTATTTAAAATCTTTAGCTTTCAAAATGTAAACTATGGAGTTGAATTTGCACATCACCCGATCTTCTAAAATAACACATACTGTGGTTGTTAATGAAATTAGATTAAATGCTTAACATGAACAAATGCCACTACTGTTAGCTTTGACCCATTGTGCTTTAAATCAACTAACATGTTTCTGCCAGAAAAGCAGCTCTGATACAACTAAAAATAAAGCTAAACCAGATAATGTATGTAATCAGTTCCAACCACGCTGGTGTGTATACTGCATCGGGGAAATGGTGGAATATAAAGCTAAGATCACTACAGTATCAGGGGACCTCTGTAGTTCTAAAGAACCTAGATATCATTTCAAAATCTAGGGAAAATAAAGCATATATAGTATGATGTCACTACTGTGAAGACAACTAATCTAAACAGCAAAACCTTGATCCTATTTGAGAAATTTATTTTTTCCTCCTATCCAATGTCTACACATATCAATTTCTTCCCTTTCTTCCCTAGAGGTCAAACACTGGAGGTGCTGCTTCTGTTGACAAGTGAGCCCTGTGGGAGATTGTGGTAGTGGAGAGCCTTGTTGCTGACATCTGTAATGTGTTCATCCTCTAGAAAGGCGAGCCTGACAGCAAGAAGACCTATAAGCGTAGGTGAGCACATTCTGCCTAATTTAAATGAATGGGAAAAATTTTCACATCTTAATATCTTCAGCATACCTTCAGCTAAAATCATCATTTCAACTAATAACTATTCAGCAACTCTTCAGCTATTCATACTGTAAACAGCTCTTTGATATTTTATACATCATTTCAATAGCCACACTCTATTATATCCCGACCCCCGCACACCACCACCACCACCACACACACACACACACACACACTCACCACACACTTTATTAGTTACATCTGTACAACTGCATACAATTCAATGCAACAATTCCACCTTAACATCTGTGTTTATGAAGCTCAAAATGTTTTTGATGGTTATAAATGTGTAAACTCAATTATATGCTTATTATTGAGGTCATAGTTAAAGGTAATGTTGTACTGGACTACATTATATCCAGAGGTGTTTCTAATATTCTGATCCTCTCATGTACAGTATGTAGGTGGGGAGGACAAAAATATGGAGGACACCACTGAATATAGTCCAGTACACCACCACCTTTAACTATGACCTCAGTAATAAACATATCATTTATACATGTATGACAATTTCACTGAAAAGGAGACATTTTGAGCTTCATAAACACAGATGTTAAGGCGGCAGTGTTGCACTGAAGTGCATACAATTACAGTTACAATTACAATACAGGTGTACCTAATAAAGTGGCCAGTGAGTGTATTTACTTGTATGCAACAAAGATTGCCAAGGACAATGAAAGAGAAATGGAAAGAAAGAGAAAGACAAAGTGAGTCATCACAGCACTAAAATTTTACAGTACCCCAATCTGTATTGTAAGCACAACAAGTAATAATTTTAGCAGGCCTGTCAGCATGGCAGCATCAGTTTAGTGAGGTCAATACAAAATGTAATTAAGAATGTCACAGTTATGAAGAGCACTGCTTTATTTGGTGTCAGAGGGCTGCAAAATGTGAACTGTAATCTTTCTTGACAGCATTGCTTTACATTACTCAAAGATAGGCAGTGACATCACAAGAGGAGAACAAGTGTGTTTTCCTACATTCAGGATGTGAACAGGTAACCACTGAGAAATCAGCTTTGACTGTAAGTTGCTGTGGATGACTCTGCATTGTTATATGTTGTTGTGTAAAGAGCAGTAGAATTTAACTAATGAACCAACTGGAAAAATGATTCCATACATATTTCTTCTCTGCTTTGTGTCTGTTAGCCACCTCAATATCTGGGCTTCAAGAAGTTCTCACAAGAGAATGCAATATCGATTATGCATTTATGTAACTAAAAAGCAGGTTGTGGGTAATAAAACATACAAGCTCCTACTATATATAATGTATCCTTCCACTGGAGCCCAGCATGGACCTATTAACCAGTGAACAAAACAGGGAAAATCGTCTTTGAAAGCTACCAACTCAAGATAGCTCAGTGGGACAACAGAAGCTGCACAGAAGGAGAGTTGTGTATTTTGGCCCTCATTTTTTGCAGTGTAGTGGTGGTCTGGGTGGAAACAGAGTCTGTGTGCAGAGCAGAAGTGGCAACAACTAAGACCTATTCTCACCTATGTAGGAAAACATCAGTGCTGTATTTACACCAACTCCAGTCATACACACTGAAAAAAAGGACTCACCGGGTCTTTGGATTTACACAAATTATGCTAGTTTATGCAGTGCAATTCATTCATATTTCCTCTGTTAACATAATTCAAACAAGTTAACCCCTAAAGAAAATTATGTTGGTTTTACACATTATCATTGTGTGGGACCGATGTACACATTGCAATCAAGTAAATCCAACAAATCTTTTTCTTCAGTGCAGGACACAACCTTCACTAAAGGTAGAACCCACCTGAATGATGGCATCTTTTAATTTGCCAAGTTGTGCAGCAATTTCATGCATATTTGTAATTCAAAATACATTTTGTTGCAAGGATTGTAGCTCACTTCTGTTTGTTTACTAGAATACAAATGTCAAGTTAAGTTTTCTGGATGAGGAAAGAGGATAAAGTCATCATTTTCTGATATTGGATTTTGTATATTATTAGGATATGTGTATGCATTTTAGCAGGCTGACTAAACCAGAAAATCAAGTGTATCTAATAGAAACAAAATACACTCAGTGGATTTCACAGCTAACTTAGCTTTTTTTGTGCCTTCACTGTCAGTCAGCAGTGACAGTGTTAGGGGTGCGCTGAAGGTGACAAACAGATGTATGTGATGGAAGTGGGGAGTAGATGGACAGTGGGGATGAGAGCATTTCAGAAATAGATGTACTGAGGGAGAAATAAATAAAAACAAGATGAGAAATGACAAGGTGTTGATGGTAAGGGGGAGAAATGGAGACAGAGACATTAAGAGGTAAAACTTAGAATGAAGTGACAGGGCAAGAGTACGCAAGAAAATTTAAAAAAAAAATATCGGAGGAGCAGAGCCACAGCAGAGATTACAGATTCACATGCAACCACTCTTTTCAGCTGACAGAGGAGAAAAGCTACAGTGTAGATTCGCATAACGAGACCAGTGGACCATCATTAAAATCCAGAAGCTGCAAGACAAACCGAGCCCCACCTGACTGTTGGCTGGTGTTGCCCTCCAGAGAAACGCGCCTTGTGGAACCTGCTCGTCTTCTGTCAGCACTTTCATAAATAATTCACTGAGCACTTGGGCCATAGACTGTATAGCACTTCTCCCCGGTCTTTCCCTGCATTATGTTATTCCCAATATATGCACCATACCAACAAGATACATTCATTTACATCAGCTGAGGAGCCCTCAGGTTGAAGGCCAGCAGAACTATCCATTCAAAGGGAATTTAAACTGTGCTATATTGAAATGACACAGATTTGAGGTCTGTGTTGTAGGATGTTTATGATGAAGTTTGTTTTCATGTCTCTCCAGTCACACAAACTGGAGAGGAGTCCCCATTCCTAGTATGGATATTTTTAACAGAAAATGTACAACAGAGTAGCAAAGCAGGAAGAGCATTACGCACAATAAAGAGCCATAAACAGTAGGGATGTATTTCAGAACACCCCGAATAATCCCCACTATTACCTTTACCTCTCACAGGTCCCTGCTCGCTGTCTTATTTACATAATCAGTCCTTAACATTGGTATCAGACACTGTTAAAACAGCATTGAAGCAGCTACAGTAACCTCTCCTGCTTCCAGAAGTGTTCAGAAAGGGCCCTTGTTGAAGTAGGAAATTAACAATGACAACTTTTCAAGTATACTATCAAATGCATTTAATATTTCTTATACCTGACATGACATTTTTACAAAATGACCAAAATTGCTAGGTGATATGAACGAACAATTTGTATTCAGGAAGTAAAACTTCCTGCAGTGGATTTGTTTTCAGTACATCTCATTAAGATTATGCACATCAAACAGTGTGATGTGACAGGAAAACGGAGTCATCATGATGCTTTTTGAAATTTAATGCAATGCAACTTCAACAGAGATGTACGGTAGCGGAAATGGAGACAGAAAAGCCCAGATATGATAATATGCCCATTTCAAAAGCAGTGCTTTTTTCTTAATTAAACTATGAAACAGTTTCTCCTTCATCCTTTTTAGCTTAGTCAAGAAACCAATCACATTATGGTGTTTTAAATGCCAGAATGATTAAAAGACATGTTCATTCTTGGACATAATACTAGCAGCAACAAGTTCGCGCTTGCATCTGAGTGAAGGAGTGAAAGCATGTGACCATTGTGACATTGAGTGCTGCATGGTCCGCACAAGATACAGCAGTTTCTGGAACACTGCAGATGTACCAAAGGACTTGTCGGGGTGCACCAACTACAGCTCAGAAACTAAAACTGGATAATGACTCAGGCAGTGGAAGGGAATTTGTGGCACATACAGTATATTTGATTGTTTCTTATTAGTGCAATGTCATTTTAGAATCAGTTTTAGGGACTCTGAGGGCCTTCAAAGAGAGGTGCACTTATTCAACACTGTATAATATGTATCACAGTGGTAACTGTATACTGAAAGCTGTTTTTATAAAAATAAATAACCCACATAAATAATGAACTATGGCTGAGATTTGTCAAGCATAAGAGCAAATAAACAGAGTCTTCCATTTCATCTGACATTAACATTACCGAAGCTTGCTGAGATTGACACCCCCGCTATTGTCACATTACACTTTATGACCGGAAAAACTCATGGAGGCATTAAAAAAGCGAAATGGTATCTTCTGTAATGCTATTTCTCACCATGGACCTGGCTGTTTTTTCTTGCAGCAATGCTCAAATTGCAAAGGATGAATTTACAAACAGGCATGATACATACACACAAACACTACACCACATTCTAGTTTGGGTTTTATAGCCTCTTCATCATGCTCACTGTAGACATTTAAATACCTCAGCAAGAACATGCCAGTTTTAGTGTTATCGTTTACCTATCTGCTTTGTGGAAACTGGGTCATGTGGAGCCAGAATGGCTTTAACAGATGGGAAAGTTACTGAACCAATCTTTTCCCCCTCAGAATACACCCCTCCATGTTTTTTTTTAATATCACAGCCGCCTCTGCTCACACCCCTCGATATCTCCTTCTCACTAACCCACCTACTGCCATCCCTCTCCCTTCTTATCTTCTTTACTCCCTCACCCATCGTCTTTATTTTGCAGGGCTGAGGAAAAAAATCTGTCTCAGTTGAACTGTTTTTATAATTGTGGATTTGTTTTTAAGATTTATATGTGAATTTTTTGAATGATTTGTTGTGCAGAGGTTCATGATACCAAACATTCCTTCCGTTCCTCCTTTCCATTTTTCATAAATCTCATCCTGGGTATTGACACAATCTCATCACATTTTTTCACAGCTGATTATGAATGTGCTATACAAGTTAAGTGCTGTAAATCAACACTTCGAGCTGAATTTGAACTAGTGGAAAATGCAGTATACATCTTGGTAAAAAATCTTGACCATGGTCTTATTTGTGATTAAATAAAATTAATAACTGAATCAATAATAAATGCTTGTCCCTGCACCTTAACAATATATCATCTCTATATTTGATTCGTCAGCATTTTTAATGACAATACACTGTAGCAGTTGTCCACTCCATGTTGGAACCTGGCTGGAGGGATTCGCTCCAAGTCAGCCACAAAAGCATTGGTGATGTTGGGGGATAAGGGCTGACTCAAGTTCATCCCAAGGAGGCTGGATGGGGTTAAAGTCAGGGCTTTATGTAGGCCAGTCAAGAAGAACTGTTTCTTCATACACGTAGCTTTGCCATCTTGAAAAACAAATGGTTCTGATCTAGGCTGTTGCCACAGTGTTGAAATCACACTATTGTCTAAATTATCTTTCTGTGCAATGACCTCAAAACTCCCCTTTACTGGAACTGAGAGGTCTAGCCCAGACCATAAGAAACCATCAGAACAAATGTCACAAAAATGGGCACTTCAGTGTCCTGCAACATCACACAACCTCTGACTTACAACAACACGCTCAGACAAGATGCATGTTAAAACAGGGACAATGACTTCTCAAAATGCACTTAAAAGCATAAGACTTCTCATTTATTACTAGAACAGACAAGTGGATCATGTCTTATTTTCTGTTATCTAATATCTGAAACAATAACAGGTCCATTAGGCACATTCAACTAATTTAATTGCAGTATACAATGAAATAAAAATCATTAAAGACAAGAAACAAAATTACAATCATTTACATCTATTTCAGCTGGAGAATCAAATTTACCCAATGATTTGGTACTGTTTTATTTTACTTAAAAAGGAAATAAATATCCATCTGTGTAATGAAAAATTACTTATTCTTACTCGAGAGAAACGTTCTCTTATTACTAACAGTGAGATACACACTGCTGAAATTTGCATAATCTCAGTAGCTTTCATTGATAATCATTTATCAAACTGATGAATAGTTGTCATTTTATGTGTGATTTGTATAGATGCTCCACAAATGCCTGACTGAAACAGATTCTTTACAGCAGTAACTGTTCAATAAGAAGTAGGGGGTAAAAACGAGCCTTGTTGGTGACTAAAAGGTAATTAGTATCTTGGTGTTCTGTGTATTGCAAGTGCAAACTATGCTTCAATTGCTAATGAGGAGCTGCTGAGTGAAGAAGACATGACTTCTTTGTTAAACTGTTAATAAACATGAACAAAGAAGAGAATTAAACCAGAAAGTATGAAATAAGTTCACAGCCAGATCACCGGTGTGCCTCTGCCAATATGCAAACCCCAGAGAGCTATTCTAGAAGGTAACTAACAAGGTCAACATGCAGTTACACCCCCCAGGTTTTATTACAGTAATGCATTTAGACAACTTGACTCATTTCTACAATATGAGCTCATAGATCCCTGTACTTGAAGCCTTGAGGAGCCACTGCAGTTTACCATGAAGGTTCAATGCCTTCAAAGAGCCACAGTGTCTCATCAGCCTGCTATTTTTCCTGGTAAAGTATCACCCATTACTGGTTCTCTTCTATGCACAAACTGCCTCTTATTATCAGATCAGAGGTCTCTGGAGACACTGTAATGTCTCTGTAGTGAAAACCAGACAAACAGCAACTGGGATTTGGTCTGATTTCACGGCAGGGCAGAGGTGACTGACAACTTGTAAGATTCATCTCAGGCGCATGCTAATGGAGGATTGGAATATGGTTAAAATGAATTGGGTCTCATAGGGCTCATGTTTTTGGTGAATTGCTTTGAACTATTCTTAAAAGAAAATCCCTCAAGTCATAGTTGGAATATTTGCTGTGGTATTAATGGCCTTACTCAAGCACACTATACGAAGGTTTCCATATACCTGTTTTGATGTGCTTTTTGAATTTCCAAGGAAAGAGGAGGACCAGAAATGTAAAAAATGTAAGTTCAGTTGTCCAAAATTGCAAAAAGGTTTTATTCTTGAGCTTAATGGTTTACTTTTGAGCATGGAGATGGCAACTGACAAAACAGTACAAAGATCCACGTGTTAACTGATTCTGAAAGTTTGGGCCACATTAGTCTTGTTTAGCAGATTCAACTTGCCCAACTTTAAATCAAACATTAAAAAGGAGTTCCAGAGGCACTCAGAATGATGTAAGGTGTGAACATGCAATTCTCATGACAACTGAGCAATCTCAATCTGCTGATGAAGACTGTGATACAGTCAAAAGCTTCTGACAAAGTGAGTTGGTAGACACTGAACTGGTATTATTTTGTCAGTTGATCATGATCATATCGAGTAAAGGATGATGGCAACACAGGCTTGTTAACCAAAGACAATATACAAGACATTCTTCAGGCTGAGATCTTGTTGCACCTTTTTAGAAAAATAACATCATGGACGCACGTGTTGATTCACAGTTTTTTGCCATCTTTAAGGAAATGATTGCTAAAAGTCCACTACTGGATGAAGCATCCCATGTCAGCAAGTATGCTTGCTCAGAAGATCTTTTCAGATCTTAATAGATAAAACCTCCAGTTGACCCACTGCCTCTGCTCTTAAATGGATGTCAGTATATACAGTTCAGTAAGTGAAGAGGGAAAAAAAAACCTACTTCAGGGCAGCTTTAAACTTTACACTATTTCTGAACAACTGGACTGTTTTTGCCCAAGAGGTGGAAAAATTCTCCAGGCGAATCCCTGATCCGCCTTATCGCTTTTCTTAGCCTCCCCAACCAGGTCTTATCGCCTCCTGGACAGTAATTAACAGGAATTACACAGAGCTCCTATCTGCTGAGCCCACGTCATTACTGCAAAGAGCCCTTTTTCCTTTAGGGCCTGTCTTCTGGGAGATTACCACTGGAGAAGAGTTCCTCAATCAGCAGGTGCCACACAACTGTTGTGTTTTTGTGTTAAGCTCAGCCACAGCTTTGGTCAGTTTTGGAGATAAAGGCCCAGTTGGGTGGAGGGATGAATTCCAGTAATGCCTTGTATGTTGTGCTCACATACAATATAAGAATTAAAGTTATTTTGCTCCTCAAAACTCACAGGAGACCCTAAAAATGTGTGTAATCAATCTTTTCCTAAACCTAAAAAGAATCTTACATAAGCTGTTAATAAGAGTAAGAAATTGCACCACACAATTCATATTCCATTTGAAGTGTACCTCACCTAAACTTTAGGAAGACACTGGCAGAATCAGCAAATTCAGCTGTACCATAAATATGACACCTTTAGGTGAACTGGTGGTTTGTGAGCTGTATAATTTCATCACAAGTTAAAACCTATCATGCCAATGTACCAATTTATGGTTTTAATTGAAGGAGAGAAAGTATGGATGAAAAGATGGACAATTGTCCACAACGTGTCTCTTCCATCTCTCTTTTCTCTTGCACTCTCTCTCTCCAAGTCCTGCACTCTAAATGTTTAACAGGATCCTTGAGAAAAGCCTCTCCACTTCTGTTTCCGTGGCAACTGGCATGCATTGGAATTGATGACATCTCCTGATCGCCCACTTACTTTGCACTAAAAACACTCTCGCAGTGAACTTCACTGATGATATTTCCCTCACAGAAAGATGACGCCTCTGTTCCCACAGTAGGAAGGAGACTGGAGAAAAAGGCTTACCATTTGATGAACATGTCAAGTGGTTTTATTATGTGCATCTGTACACACCAGCAAGGTTGAAAACAAGATGTTATTTCTATAGATCACAATGACCAATTCTTTAAATAATGAATGAAATAGGGAATAAGGCTTTTTGACTGTTCTAACATTAAAAAAGTACACACGAGAGGTTTAACCGTGTTTTAATAATTCATGGTCTGCTGAGTGCCTGTGTTGTGATTTGTATACCTCTCTTAACTATGTGATTCAGGGTCAAAGCATGAATTGCTAACTCCACCTTCAAGCTGCAAAATAGCTTGAATGAAAGAGTGAAACTCTGTCCTTATTCAGGCCATCTAGTTAAACACTTTTTTGTCTAACAGTGTTCCCATACCTCACACGTTCATTCTCTCCTTTAATTAACATAGACAGGCAACCAGACAGCTCTGGGGGCCAGAACCTACAGCGAGACCACTCACTGTCACCTTGTTACCACCATAATGGGTTCAGACAAGGTCCCCCTGACACAGGAGAGAGGGGAAATGAATTCATGAAGCTCGGCCTGGCGTACTTTCCACTTTGCCTCTGCTTCTTCTTGCCCTTCCTCCCTTCCCACCATCTATCCTCCCACACAGCCTCATTTAAACTGTTGGCACCACAGAACAGAGAGAGAACATATTTGACATAATCACCCTGCACGCACCAGCACCCCACTGCACAATTCATTCAGCTTCATTAAAACCACACACACGTGCACTGACAGAAAATTAACAAACACATTCCTAGAGTGTCCATTAAAATCTATTCATTAACTCTGAGCCACATTTCATCCACTGATGGTTTTGTCTGTAAGTGTTTACAACTCAACGATAAAGATACAGACACTCAAAAAGTGTTCAGTGAAGTCAACAGCATTGCAGCATCTATGGTCGCTTGTTTAAACATTCACTCAAGTGCTATTACCTTCAACAGCTAAGGGACTGCAGAGCCAGGCTGCTCTGTCAGAGAGCTGGATGTCAGGCAAGACCCTGTGCTGTCAACCCAATTAGGCTGCTCAGGCACACACTGATTCCATTCTGTAGGCCCAAAAGTGGTCAAGAAACGTATAAAACAGAGCTATAAATGCACACGCTGGCAAAGTTTGGATTCACTGGCAGACTTGGAAAGAGACTGAAAGGGAAGAATGTCCTTTATACTAAAGTCATTATGGGTGGATGTGCACAAAAAGCCTCTGTGGGAAAAATGTCCACACAGTGACCAATTAGGAGAACGAATGGCATTTGTGAAAGGTGACAAGAGACAAGTGTCATGTCTCCCTTTAAGTTAGCAATGACAAAAATCAATCAAAGCATCAGTCTTGTCTAAATTGCCTTAAAACATGAGATCCAAGCAGCCAATTTAGTGGTACAAACACTCCATCAGGAAGTGTTTTGGGTGCTTTATTGTTTTCATTATCATTCATACATATATTGTTTCATCCAATTATTTGGTGGCTCTATTCTGCAGATTCTGGTTTCTTTTATCCCACAGTCAATAATCCTTAACCTCCCTCTGAGCCATAAAACCCCACTGGATTGTCAGCTCTGAGTAAACTGTACTCTGATCAATTGCACACAGTGAGCATGGATGTTTGACTGGATAATCTGCACCTCACTGTCTTGATATGTACAGTATGTGTGAGAGCACACAATCAATGTACCAAATAAAAAGGTGTACATAGGGGTATAACTTAATGCTGATTTAATAAGCATGCTGAGCTTTCAATCTAAATTCAGTTTACTTAGTTTCAGAATAAAACTGACTTGGCGGAATTTGTTCTGGAATGTGTTTATAGTGTATTAGCCTTGGACTGTGTGTTCCATAACTACGACAATGACAGTCACTTGATCTCCTGTTCGCATGGGCCAATAGAGTTTAGGGTCACTTAAAGAGGTGGTTGAGAAGCAACCACCTCTTCATGCTGTTCGAGACAGGTGCTTGGATCCAAATGTGTTTTAAAGGGTTAAACGTTCTGACACAGCTACAACGGCAGACTTGGCCCACATGCAGAAATGGGATAATTTAAATCACTCAATTATACATGTTGACACAGCATGTACATTGTATAGCTCTAATGCTGGGATCACAATTCTATGATATGAAATGTCTCCTAAACCCTCCTCCTACCCTCCAGACTGGAGATCAAAAGAAATGCTGGAATTGCTTCCCATGGCATATTTGAAATGACAGTGTAATACCAAACCCATTTAACCAGCTGTATTTGGCTTTTGCCATGAGTTGCAGCGATATGGTTTATTTTGTTTGATGTGCCATGAGGAGAGAGTAAACATTTAAAATGTGCCATGTGGAACCAATTAAATACTGACACATGCCACTGACTTAAATGAATAATACTGAGTCATGCTACTAAAACCCTGTATTTTGCCTGAATGTCATGTTGATTACCAGGGCCTGCCCGTGGCATAGGCAGTATAGGCAAATGCTAAGGGCGCCAGAAATGGAGGAAGAAAAAAAGTGTAACTTCCACTATTCTTAAAACTAGACTTCAGAAAAGAATAAGCCCACCACATTAATTTAACTGCATAGCAGCAAAGCCTACTAAGTAGTAGTAGTAGTAG
>NW_018127896.1:5335927-5342683 GCF_001952655.1 Monopterus albus | reverse complement strand
AGCAGTGATGCAGCAGCATCAAGCGCTCCTCCTGTCACCTCCACCTCACCAGCACAACCTAGCCGTGATGCAGCAGCAGCATCAAGCGGACCTTCTGTTGCTCCAATAGACCCGGCTGACTGGCCATCTCCTCTAACTGGTAAGGTACGAACAGAGTTGGTTCACAGTGGTCCATTTCAAATAGAAAATAGCTTCACATTCCCTAAACAAAAGGACGGTCGAAGGTGTCAACATGACTATTTTAACAGAGTCTTAGTCAGTGGAGAAAAAGTCAGAAGAAGCTGGCTTATGTACTCTAAAAAAGATGGTAGCTTGAACTGCTTCTGCTGCAAACTTTTTTCTAAAAGAGAGTACAAACTGAACAGGGAAGGACTTAAGGACTGGCAAAACGCAAGTCACTTGCTCAAGGTCCATGAGGATAGTCAGGAGCATAATGCTCACATGGCAACATGGAAGGACTTGGAGGTCCGTTTTGCAAAAGGGCTCACAATAGATAAACAAGAGATGGCACTTGCTGAGGCTGAGAGAAAAAGGTGGCGTGACGTTCTACATCGATTGGTGGCAATAATTCAGTCCTTAGCTGAAAGAAACATGGCTTTTAGGGGTTCTACAGACACATTAAATAAACCAGACAATGGAAATTTCCTGAAAGAGGTGGAGCTTATGGCCAAATTTGATCCAGTGATGAAGCAGCATGTCAGTAGGGTGGAAAGTGGAGCTGGCAGTCATGTACATTATCTTGGCAAAACAATCCAAAATGAACTGATAGACTCCATCAGTTCTAAAATAATAGAACACATTTGTGACAGAGATCAAAATATCCAAATATTTCTCCATCATTTTAGACTGCACCTCTGATCTGAGTCATAAGGAACAGCTCTCTGTCATAGTCAGGATAGTGTCACAAGAAGACATTCCTCAAGTAAAAGAGCATTTCTTGGGCTTTCTTGTGGCAGAGCCGTCAACAGGAGAACATTTGTCATCTCTAATCCTAAAAAGGCTAGAGGAACTTAATATCCCATTTGAGGACTGCAGAGGCCAGTCCTATGACAACGGTGCCAATATGAAGGGAAAAAATAAAGGTGTTCAGGCAAAGTTGCTTCAGCTGAACTCAAGAGCTTTTTATGTCCCATGTGGTGCCCACACTTTAAATCTGGTAGTAGCTGATGCTGCAAAAAGCTCACCAGATGCCCTTGGCTACTTTGGGCATTTGACAAAGTTATTCAAGCTCTTCTCAGCCTCCACCCATAGGTGGGATGTCCTCTTGAAATATGTGAAAATCACTCTGAAATCATGGGCTGAGACCAGATGGGAAAGCAGGATAAAAAGCATTGAGGCAGTGAGGTATCAGGCTGGAGAGGCTCTTCTGGAGGTGAGGGAAAAAACTGAAGGCCCTGTGGTTAGAGTTGAAGCCCAGTCTTTGGCTGAGGAGATTGGATCCTATCGCTTTTGCATTTGTACAGCCATATGGTATGACATTCTCAGCAAGATCCAGCATGTCAGTAAACTGATGCAGTCACCCTCCATGCAGCTTGATGTGGCTGTCGACTTGCTGAAGAAAACCAGAGATTCCCTCACCAGTTACAGAAACACTGGATTTTCTGATGCACAGACAATTGCAAAGAAGATGTGTGAAGAGATGAATGTGGAGGCTGAACTCAAACAAAAGCGTTTGAGAACCACAAAAAGGCACGTTGGCTATGAGTCTCCAGATGAGCCCATACAAGATGCACTACAAAAAATGGAAACCACATTTTTTAATGTGGTCGTGGATACTGCCATCTCTTCACTTGATGAGAGATTTCAGAATCTTGGAGAGGTGAATAACACATTTGGTGTGCTCCTCGATTTCCCCAACTTAGAAGAAGAGGACCTGCTACAGAAGTGTCAAACCCTAAGTACTGCTCTGACCCATGACAGCCAGCCGGACATTGATGGCACAGAACTTGCAAAGGAAATGAAGAATTTCCCACCATTGCCATCAAACAATATGACAAACATGGAACTTTTGACCTTCCTGCATGAGAAGAAGCTGGCAGAAATTTACCCCAACATGTGGGTTGCTTTGAGAATCTCTGCCACTCTTCCTGTTACAGTGGCTGCTGCTGAAAGAAGCTTCTCTAAGCTCAAACTGATTAAAACTTACCTGAGATCTACTATGATGCAAGAACGTCTCAGTGGACTTGCCATTATAAGCATAAACCATGTGGTCTGAAATCAGTTGTCATATGATGATGTTGTAGATGACTTTGCTGCAAGAAAAACCAGGAGAGTAAAGCTGTAGCAGGTTATGTGAGATTGAGGAGGTGATGGTGTAGTTTTTAAGTTACGGCAGTACCAAAAACACCACTAGAGGTCTTTGTAAGATCATCTTTTTATTTTTATTTAAATCCTTGTATTTTTTTGTGCCTACTCGTTTCTTTAATATCTTATTTTGCACAGTGCCGTATTTATATTGTATTTTTAAGTTAATGTCACTTGTTTACACTTTTTATTTTGGGAGTATTAATAGGTACTTTATGTAAGCTATTTATATTGTATTTCATATGTTCAGTTCATTTTTTTGTATTTGTTTCTTTAATTCTTTCTAAGTATTTTGAATGTGCAATTGCTTTATTTAAATAAAAGAATGTCCAAGACAAAGCTATTACATTTCTTAGTATATACACTAGCAGTGGAATTTACTGCGATGCAATGGGGCGCCACCTGAAATCTTGCCTAGGGCACCAAATTGGTTAGGGCCAGGCCTGTTGACTACATGACTGTAGTTTTATGAGAGGTGAACATTTCCTCCTATGTACATGAGTCCTCATTGCCTAGCTGCCTACCCTCTCTGTTGTTTTGGTTTAGACTGATCCTAAGAAGGAAAAGAAAGGTATGAATGGTTAGCATCACCTCCTGGTAACTCCCATGCCAAATAGCTTCCCTCCACAGCTAATCCTCTATTTGCATATTAAAGCCAATGAAAGACGCATACAGAACCATAATCCTTAGCTGTCCTTGTGTTCTTCAAGACCATGCACTTGGTGCACAAAAAAGTGACAGAGAGCTTTATAGAGCACTACTAACAGCACAAGAAGGTCCTTTTCATGTCTCTATCACATGCTTTTAAAACCACTGAGGGTGGCATGCACATTAAACATCACAATCAGGCCATATTTAAATGTCAATGCTGAGCAAATGAGAACTGCTGGAATGGGATTTGGATATTTTTATTTTAAAACTGAAATGGAGTGTACCAGAGCTGAAACTGGGATAGATACCTTGTCAAAAATCAAAATAGCATCACCACAAACAGTTTGCTATGCCTTTTCCTAGCTGTGCTGCCATATTTCTTTTGGACAGACAAATAAACCATATGCAGCAAGTAAGTTGAGCAGCTTAATAATTGCCTGTAAATAATCAACAACATCCCTTTTAACTAAATGTCTTTGCAGGTATGAAGAAAACTGAGGTCAGCAACCATGTTTATAATTCATCAAGCTGTTCTCTTCCATCATTTGATTTGGTGATGTAAAATGACAACATCACAATCTCTCATTAGGCTTAATATGAACAAAAGAAACAAAAAACATCTGCGAAACAGCAGCTAGCAGACTTAACAGTTAAGCTATGGGCCTCATTACACATGCACAGAGACTAACACTTCAAGACTCAAACTTAATTGGCTGCCTGAACATTGTGTTTTTACAGCAATTTGTTTTAAGTGTTTTTGATGTCAGATGATATACAGAGTAGGGGGCTTGGGGGTAACTTCTGTGGAAGGCTGAAAGGAGCAGAAACTCTTTAATTGCCTTGTGGCAGGATCACATACACAACACAGGCAAAGGTTGCAGTGAGATGAGAATTTTTTATCCTATTTTGGAGAGCAAAATTGTGTGCGAGCATGTGCTGAGAACGCACAAACACTTGGGACTGAGTCTGCAGTGCAGCGTGTTGCTTGGATTCTGGCAGAATTCAGAGATGCAATGCCCACTAACATCTGTAGTGCCTCTCCGTTAGCAAAAGTGGCTGAAGACCTAAAGCTCTCTGGATGCTGCAGCCTATGTTGTCACAATGAAGGTGAAATCTACTGCCTCCAACCTGATACCTTGTGTTGTTTGACTTTTCTCAGTCACTCCCTATATATCTCTCAGCTCTAAGAAATGGTGATTAGAAGCAAATTATGTGCATCCCCAGAACTGAAATCTGCCATGTTCGTCAAGTCTTTTATCTACATTTCATATCTTAATAGAATCTAATCATTTTAGAGAGCTACCGGTGCTGAAAGAACTATTTCATGGCTGTTTTATCTGTACCTGAGAACTTTTCATATTTCCAGAGCTGCCACTATATGTCTTATAAAAAAAGAAAGGAATGAAAAACACTTCTTGTAAACTACACATGATAATGCCTCTTACCTCATGGCTGCTAATGTAACATCTCTGTAGACATGCTCGTTTCATGAAAGTAGAGGAGCTGTGGAGCACCATGCTGCACTGTCATTGGCTGATAAAAGGCCAAGAGAGAGGCTTATCCCTGGGAGAGGCCTTGGAGATGACAGTGGAGCTTAATTAATATGTAGAATTTATTGATCATTGCAGTGCAGGGAAATCAACTGCCATCTTCTACGCTTATTCTTTTTTATTTATTTTTTCAACCCTGGAGGTTTAAAGGTTTAAGTAATTAAATCACGCACCATATCAAATACAAACAAATAAACATGACAGGGTAAAATGTGATAGAACTTAACTGTAAATCATGCCAAGTGAAATTACAAAGCATAGACATAGTCAAACTAAATTATAAAGAAAGTGGATTTTCCAAAGCTAATTAGGTGAGTCTTAATTATAATAGCATCTCTCTCCTCAAACAATAGATGTTTGAACTTTAGATTAAATGGCATACTTTCCTATGGGGGCAATGCCATGTAATTCCCTGCTAATTGTAATAAAACTGCCAAGCATAGGATTTGAAGGGGATCTGCTTGTATCGTCAACATAAAGAACAGTGGTGAGAACCACAGCCAGGCCTTGGAGAATAGAGTTAACCTGGTTTGTTTCCAAACCTCCTGCAGTGCATCAATCCCCAGCAACTAACAAAGGCATACTGACCAAGTGAGCTTGCGTCCTTTCTCCTTCGCACAAAAAAAAAAGGAAAACTAAAAAACACCAAACTTGGCAGAACTCCCTTGAGACCTGTGAGCATTTGCTGTGGCTCTGCTTGTTGTAGAAATAGGCTGATTGTGTTTTGACCAATCAAAAAAGGGAAAACAAGAGAACAAGAAAGCAGTGTTTTTGTTCCTAGCTGTCACTGAGCTATGGGGAGACTGAACAAGGAATGAACTCAAAATCAGAGGATGTGTTCAAACTTTCCAGTAAAGAAGCATTCAAAAAGGCTACATGCTGCTGAGTGCCTGGCTGACACAAGAGAGCTCGTATAGCCACAAAGACTCACCTCTTAAGTGACCACATCCCCATTGTATATGGTGTGCTAATTAAAAAGCCCAATTTATGCAGTTTCTTCCACAATTGTGGTACTAAAGGTAGGAAAAGGCCAAAAATGTCCCATCCAGTGACATTATCAGTCATCTGATTTTATTAAGCATTTTGTTTACAAGATCAAATATGGGAAGAGAAAATGAATCAACTGATCCTACAGATTTCATGCATATCTTTATTCTGACTGACATGTTAACGGATAGGGCCAGTTTTCTCATTCCCATACAGGGACATTACAGAAGGAAAACATTAGGTGTAATATAGCAGCATGTATATTTGTTCTGTATAAAAATACCTGTGACTCTGCAGTGTCTTTTTTTAGGTTGGTTCACCTGTTAAAATCCCTGCACTGCAAGTTGAAATACCAGCAGGTGAAGTATAAGGCCAATTACAGAGGCCTGTAAAGCCGGAAAATGACAAGAGACAATGTTGCCATGGAAATCACTGAACTCCCCCAGAAATCAAACATAACTGAGTTGCATCAGCCCGAAACAAAGTTAATACTATCAATAAAAAAAAACAACAACAACTATGCACTCCAAGAGTTGCAACACAAAACACACAAACACACACACGTCTCAGAAACTGCAAAGGCTGAGACAAGTGGAAATCAAACTACCATTTCCCCCCACAAATATATGTATGTATATATACATACATATAAACAAAACGGTGTTTATTCTCCTTTATCATGGAGGGATATCAGCTATCATTTAGCCCAATCTTTCTCCACTCATAGAATTTAGTCTCTCTTCTCCATATTACGAAGGGCTACTATTTTTAAATTATATCCTCAAACAGAAATCATCGACACTGCTCCAGGTCCGCCATGAATAAAACAAGTCAGGTCTTTGGTTATGCAGCCACTTGCTTTAAATTAGTTAAAATCCAACGATGATTATGGGATTAGACTTCGATGTATTGCTTTAATTACTTTGAGACATCTATCTGGTTCCCCATGATCGTCTGGAGTCCAGGAGAAATTCACCAATCAAATTCCTGTGCACAAGAGGTAGAGGACAGATATCAAATGAAACAAAGACAGGCAAGATGACAGACAGAAACAGTAGAAAGATCAGAAGCAACAGCAGTACCACTGAGCTGAAAGACCTTTGTTACTATAAAAAAAAAAAAAGAAAAAAAGAAATTATTGCCAGTTTAGTTGTGACAGAAGCTGGAAATTACATTGAGCAACATCAATAAAGATTGCTAGATAGACAGAGCGATACATGCAGGCAGAATGAGGTGAGGGGGAGTACCCACATAGATTAATCAT
>NW_018127896.1:5334898-5335888 GCF_001952655.1 Monopterus albus | reverse complement strand
CAGTCCCATCACCGCCTCCAGGCGTTTTGCATAGCACTGATAGACTACTTCTTCATTTGCCCCTGTGGCACAGCTTTGTGTGAGCCAGGCAGTCGAGGGGAATTAAAATAATGTCCAAGACCACTGCTGGTTATGAACAGATTGCCCTAACCTTATTACAAATGAAACTTGTTTACTTTGCATTTTCACAGTTCTTTTTTTTCTTTGGGGACTTCTCCACCCCCACCCCCAAGTTAGTGCCTTCAAAACTGTAGAAAATTTTTCACTGAGCAAACTGGTCATTATGCCTCTCTGGCTGAAGTAACTGCTTTTTAATGGTGAATTCTCAAAAGCAAAAGGAACAGAAAAAAACAGAGCACAAATACAACAGGACTGTTGTTTTCTGATGTTACAAATTCAATAAAAATGCAATCAAAGCCATAATACCCAGCTCATATTTCTACATTAGATGGTTTAGAAAAAGAACCATGGCAGATCTACTGTGTACACTTCACTAGCCATGTGTAATCTAGTTGAAGCAACAAAGAGTACTGGCTTGAAAATACAGTATGCAATTTTGAGTTAACTTGTAAATAAAGATATTTAGTTGTTTTTAGACCAAATATATAGTGTTTAAAAACAAACCTATGAAACATTTTTGACACTCACAGAGTGAGAATCCTGTCTTCAAGCTGAAAAGTGTCCAGGTACTCTTTAAAAGCCTTAAGATGCAGTTCCCCAAATGGCCACTAGAAGCAGGCCTCACTTCATTTCACCCATCTACAGTGATTCTAAAGATTTCATTATGAATATATTAAGACTAAAAGCAAAGTGTGTTTGTGGTTATATTTGTGTGATTGCAGGTATAAACTAGAAAGTGCATATCACTGATACGTATTAACATTAGTTGACCTCTAGAGGCTGTAGTAATTATGGCAGAAACAAAGACACCACTGGGGACTGCTTGGGGTGAATGGGTGGAATGATGAAACACATAACTTTTAAATGGGA
>NW_018127896.1:5301679-5334817 GCF_001952655.1 Monopterus albus | reverse complement strand
GGAGTGATTCTGCATGAACCTGCTCTACTCTGCATATATTACTGTAGCCTATTGACCAGTACTAAGGGGTGGCATAAGCCCCTAATAACTCACATCTATGATCCGGATAAGAACTGGAAATTACAGTTGTTTTTGGCAGCCTGTTTTAATTTTAGTTTTAGTCTATTCTTTGTGTGAAGCTGTCATTTTAGTTTTTATTAGTTTTAGTCAGGTTCATACTCTTTTTATTCTAGTCTAGTTTCAATCAACTAAAAGTCTGAGCATTTGCATCTTATTTTAGTAAAAATTATCCATGACTATTTTCATCTAGTTTTAGTCCCCGAAAACTGATGACATTTTAGTCTAGTTTTAGTCTTTTTATTAATGCTAATTCTATTTAACCCAGACAATATAGTATAAGTACCTAGTATTATAGAAGAAACCAAAATTTTCTTTGAGCCAAACCCATTTCAAACAAGGTTATCTTATTATATTATTGTTATCTTATAGACTCAAGAATACATCCAATACACATTTTGTGTGATTTTGTGGCCGCATTTCTCCCCATATTTTCCCACAACACACTTCGTTTTCTTTTCCACTTCTATGTAATAAAGGTTTGTCCAAATGTCGTTTCTTTTTTTGTCCTCCCAAAGACAAACCCCAGCTAGCCAGCCATCAGTCTCTTTCTCTGTGTCAGACTTAACTTTGTTGTCATCTTCTAAATAATGCCACGAGTGGGGCTTAAGGAAGTGACGTCGCCTGCGTCTGTGCGACCTGATGCGGCCCCTGAAGCGTGACACAGGAAACAGAAATACAGCAAAATAATAATAATAACGTGGCTAAACAAGACGAAATAACGTTATAACATTTCATTTCATCTCGTTTTGGTCAACGAAGAGACATTTTAGCATAGTTTATATTTTGTGAACCACATTTAGTCTCATTGTTTCGTCAACAATACTGCATTATACATTTAATTCTAGTCATCGTCACATGACCAGCATTTATGTTGTGTCTCGTCTTGTTTTCATCACGTGATAAAGGTTCGCTGATGATGATATTTAGTCATAATCTTTGTTGACGAAAGCAACATTACTGGAAATGGCCTTTTAATGGTGTTATAACATTGAAAGCAGGTGTTTTTTATCTCAAACCCAACTGCATCAAATAAACAACTAGACAGCACTCAGAGCGGGCAAACCTCCACCAAGGCAGCTCAGTTTCCTCATTTTGCTGTTAAAAAACTTGTGGATTGTGATGATGATCTGGATCACCATAAAAAGGCAATGGATTGTTCTGTCTGCTATACCATACCACTCCAAGAAATGTCAAGAAATTCCATTCATAATTTAAGTTATGCTGTGAACAAGCCTAGAAACAGCAGTAAAAACAACCTCTTTGAGGGTGTAATCAGATACATCTTTGACTCAACTTACACAAAGCATCTTTGCCAAGCTGTTGCCGTCTTCACCCTTTATTGGCATTTCTCGCAACTGCTGTGGTGTAACATTATTACAGGTCAGGAAACAGGCCACAGAGACACTATTCCACACATAAATCAGCTGATTGATCATCATCCATCTCACATGCAGGGCGGTGGTATGTCTTCAACTCCAAACACAGACCTATATCTGGCACACTTGAGTGGCTTCTCTCTTTCTCTCTCTGAACAGCAGGAGGGAAAACAACTCCATGTGGCAAGCCATTTCATTTCTAATATCATGTGTGTGATCAATCTCCCCCACAACGAACAGACGGAGCAGTGGAGGCAATCATTCACCATTTGTGGCAGGTATGTGGTATTGACCGAGGAAAGCTGAACTGCGGATATGCGAAGCTGTATGTGGGTGTGTGTGACAGCAAGAGAGAGAGGGTGAGACAGCTTTTATGTCTTAGCTGAAGTTTCTTGAATTTTGTTCAGAAAAAAAAATTTAGATTGAACTTCAAGCTTTTACATCCCAAGTCGTTATCACTAACAAAATCAAGCGGTGTATAATTGATCTGATGGCACTTATTCTACTTTACTATATATTTTTTTACTACATTTGCAAGAATGATCTGATGCGGAGTAGTTGTCATGTGTAAAACAGTGATACAGTTGAAAGGGTCAGTACTGCTGTCCCCCTTCCTGTCATATTTAACGTCTTTTAATATCAATTACAAAGTCAAGTGGCTTGCCACAATTGAATATGTGCTATGTGCTGATGTCCTGTTAGGAATCACTGTCTTGTACAATTAAGAGGGGCTTTATTATTGGCCAAATTACAAGTATCCCCATTAATGGGGGGGATATTCTATCCTTTAACTGACGTATTAATGTTGACATCCTCTCAGAGCAGTGCAATGCAATGAGTGTGAGCACTGTAAATTTAATTGACTGTGAGGATGTCCTTGATTCTCCCTCCTTGGAAGGGAGGAGTCAGTGAAGAGAAGGAAAAATAAATGTTGTGGATCTACTATAGCGGCAGTAGATAAATACACAGGGAGAAAGGGATGATGAGTGGCTGCTCTCTAATGGGAACCAAGGTCTTGTTGCGGTGGTGTTTTATTTACAGCTACTCTTCATCAGAGTGACAAGCCAGACCCTCAGACCATTCTTAATAGAAACTAGAAGTAAAGAGGGGATTCAGTTTTCTATTTCCAAATGGGAACACATGACGGAGACCGTTTTTTTTTTGCATATACATAAAATAACAGAATGATGCATTCTCCGTGACTGAATGTTATGAGTAATATATTGCAGGAATTACTGGGAGACTGTGAAAAGGTAAGCGTCATTTATCTAGGGACTCAGTCTGGTGACGAAATAGGGACTAATAGCTGTACAGTAGAGGGGAGGAAAGTGGCCAAATCTGTCTCAATCACTGTCAAGGAGTAAGATCATGAATCTACAGCTGCCATCGATGAACACTGGTGGGATGTGATAACAGTTTAGTTAAGGGACGACTATTAGTGAATATAAAGCAGAATTGTTTCCTGCACTGCGGCAACTAAACTTTAAAAGCTGAGGCAACCAGATGGAAAGGCTTGTTTTTTTTTTATGCGACTGTCCTGAATCGATGGAGGTAGAGTTCCTGCAGTGTCCACAGGGGAAAATGGTCAGTGACTCTGCCCTTGGTTAGCCTCGTGAGTAATTTAACCTTGTGCAACACCACCCCCCCAAACAATTCTGCTTCTGAAACTAAAGGAAATTCACTGAACATTATACATTTAGAACTCAAAAAATAAAGCCAATTCATTCAACAGTTCAAAGCATAACACAGATGAATGGTGAGGGCCATGAAACATTTTAGCAAACTATAACAGTATTTAGGTAATGTTCAGTCTGTTTAGTAACTTTTCAATGTGGGTACATGTCCTTTTTTTGTACTCTGTATTCAAAAATCATTCTCAGGAACTGCCGAAGCACCTTCTCACTCTGATTGTAATCCATGTTCAGAGGCGAGAAAAAGAATAAATACATAGTTATTACTTCAGAGAGTTGAAAGCGAGACCTTACATGAACTCTTGAGTTTCTTTTTCATATCAAATAAAATGCAGCTGCACAAAAAGAGGATTCTGCTCTATTCAGCTCACTGCATGGTAACCAAATGGGCACTTTGTATATTGTGCAGTATGGTGCAAGTGATCAACAAGGGAGCTGACTGTGCATTTAAGGCAACACCACCACCAAACATTTTCAGGAGCATGACCTTCTTTTTAACTGACCACAGACATCAAGTGCTACAGAGACAGATCATAAAAAGGTAGACTCAAATCCAGAAAGAGGTATAATTCACTTTCGATTTGGCAACTGACCAGATAGAGCTCAGATAAAACTTTTATAAGAAGCAAAATATACTAGGATATGCCAAACTCAGATTTCAGTAGCATTCATACACTTTCAAATATGAGCAGTTCAATGACAATCGCCTTATACTTCTCCAGGAAAAATGCAATGTGGGAGCTGCCAGGTGCAACCACCGTCTCCTACTGTTGCTCTACACAAAGAAACAAATCATTATCAAGGATCTTTTCGGATAGTTACACATAGCTTTCACATAGCTTTCACATCATACAGGTATGTAAAAGCCAATACAAAAGCGAACACCACCAGAGAATCTCTTGAAGCTGTATCAAATCAGATCCATTTGGGGTCACTCTAAGCGTAACCAAAGAGCGAGAAAATTATTTTTGCACTTAAGGTTCAAAAACTGATCATAAACAACAACTTTTATGCCAACAAAAGCCTCAATAAACCAGAATTCTGTGTAACCACAAGCCATTTTACGCAGACCAAATGGTATAGAGTTCAATCCCAAAATAACTATTGAAATAAATTTTAATGAATTTCAGAATGTGGAGTGTACATCAGGCTGACAAGCTCCAACAGGGTCAGAGTACCCAAGAGTAATATTTTACTTCAGTATTTTAACTAGAGGTGCTGTATTAAGCAAAAATATACATAATTATTCTGTTCGCCGAACCATTCAGGCCCTATCAGCATTCTAACAAAGAAAAACCACAGCAGAGCACAAACGGATATGTTCTCCTTCAGATGCATGCAGAGGATCAGTATGGTAGATGTGCATTACACTGTCTGTTCCACACCAACAACAAAGGCAGACAAAGCATTATTCAAACATGGGTGTTTTGAATTTAACCATCTACAGATAATAGCAGAGCACATGTGGCACTGTGGAAAGTAGAGCCACTACAAGTTAATTCTATCCAATCTGCAATCTAAAAATATGACTGGACAAGTTTTGTCTCATTAACAAAAAAATCCCTATATCCAGAAAAATTTTTTTTTTTGAAAATATACACACCGGGACGCTCACATTGCTATCCCCACTGCTTCTTTCCATTCTATAAAAATGAAAGCAATAGTATTTCAAACTGGCTTTGATTGCCCAGAACCCCCTTTTTTATAGTAGTGTTCTACCTTGCAACCAGCATGGCTCCTAATAAAGCCGTACAATCTAAAAGAGAAGGAACACAGGATAGGGGTCTGGCTCCAAAGGGATGTTCATTTATCAGTGGAACCATTTCAAACCCTTGCCCCAGGCAATGGCTCATGAAGCATCCAAGGAGAGAGCCCACTGGGACTTCTGCTGGAAAAGCAGAAAACCCTTTGATGAGCCTTGGGCCATTCCTGCACCTGTGTCTAATATGCATGGGTAAAAACCCAAACGCAAGCCCCCTCTGGATAGAAAAACAAAAAAAAAAAGTGGCTGGCAAAAGATGTCCTTTGTTCTATGTTAGTTGATGCAGATTCTCCTCTAGTTTGCATCTACCCTCTTGTAGAATGTAATTATTCTTGAACCTGGAAATGCATGAGGTATTAGTGTAACAACCATGTTAATAAGTGCAAATTCAGTATCCACAGTTGCATTTTTAGATTCCTGGTAACTTAGCATACTCATATACTCATTAATTCATTAGGTTACTCACTCACAGCTAACGGTGACTGCCCATCTGGGTGAAAGGCTAACTTTTCACCAGGAAGGGCAATCTGAGGCTCACCTCCTCTCTGCAATAATATAATACAGTTGAAATGAGTCATGAGAGGGATGAGTTTATTGCATCTACTGGCTATGTCTGTTGATAACATGCTTTAGTGAGAACAATTAAATACAGGAAAGAACATAAAATAAACATTTAAAACAATATAAACAGCTGTAATGCAAGTTCATATTTTCTTGTTGAGTGACTAAGTGGTGCATTGCAACTCCAAGAATAAAAAAAGTCAATGTTCTTACAGTCTTCTACGGTGAGCAATGTTATACCATGCAAATGAGCTGTGAAGGTTAACAATGATATATTCTATCCTCATTCACTGAACCTCATAATGAACATTTGTAAACTTCAAAAATCAAGCTTTTAAGACAGGACAGCTCTGTTTTTCCATCATGACTGTTTGGAGTCTCCAAGTACAACAGCACAATTCTATGTGACCCCCTCTGCTGTTGACTGTAGAAAAATGTGTATGTTTAGGCAAAAAAGGAGCCTTGAATCTAGCATCTGTGCTAATTAATGTAGCTGTTGTAAATTCTGTATCTTGTATACTGTGAGTAATACTAACTAGTTTGCTTTCTTCCTGATTTCCAGGGTTGTCTTTTATTAGAACAAAGTGGAGATACAGCAGTTGTTGTAAAAAAAAGACTTACCTGAGCCTCTCTTTGACACCATTTTCATACAATGGACCACAACAGCATGAAGCAGGATCAGAAGAGGAATGGGAGCTTTCATTTTTTTTACCAGTCCTACAAAATAAAAAAAAACATAAGTCTGAGTTATTATTCTGTACTGAGAAAACCATCTGAAACATCAAAAAAGGAAGAGAATGATTTTGTAGAAGATGCTTGATCAAAGTTTGAAAAAATAAGCCTACAAGTTCTGAGTGAACAATCAAATAGCTGTTAAATAGCATTTGTTTGTTTTATTTTTACAGGTGCCTCTTCAGGGACTTATAGTAATAATCATTAAAATGAGGCTCTTGATGATACAAATGTCAAGATGCACTGCTATCGAGTCAAACCTGGCTTTGCTGCTTTGTTAACACTAGTCCAACTCTTCTCCCAACCAATGTGACATATCCAGTTTCCCAGTTAATCACTCCCTCTTTAACATAATTTTTAAGGAGAGCTTAAGTAAATATGGCCTAATTTAAGGAGAGTAACTAAAACTGTAGGTTGGTAGTGACAATAATAAATAATAAATGTGGGACAGAGTGGAGTGGTTTATCTATGTTACAGTCATATGCCAAATATTGAAATATACACAATATTTATTCATGTGTTGGGATAATACAAGCTTAAAATGATAATTTTGTCCAAAGAATATCTTTGTCAGTCCCGAAATAAATATTAGATGAATGCTTCACCAACAAGGTGAATTCATAACTGGTACAATCTGCTCCAGCTATAAGTAGCCATTACAAAAACTAATAACACTGCAACATGAAAAGCATTTGCTTCATCTGAAAACAATGCACACATTTTAGCAACTAGAAAAACTCAGTGTGGGCAAACTAATATAAAATAGAACTGGTCTGTACTTTAACAACTAACAGTATTCCTCAGTGATGCATGTGCTCATTGAACTGCTTCATGTCACTGTATAATTCTTTTTGTTTAGCTACTTCTTCTTTAAGATGGCGGCACAAACGATCGCAGTGCCCCCTCTCTCTCCCCGAGTTGTGTGCCCAAAAATGTGTGTTATAGTGCGTGTTCGCATTTGTTGTGTTTATGTTGTGGTGCACATAGTTCAAGTTTATGTTGCACCCAAGATACAGTCACCACTGCCTTGTGGATATAGGAAATAAGTCAAAACATTTCAACTTGGACCAGAAAGTTGCAGAGGACCTGTGTGGCCTGAGCTTCTCCGCCAAATTCCTATATCACCAGGGCGTAAACAGAAGTGGGGCAAATGAGGAGGCATCCAGGCTAGGCTAGCAGCTAGCCCACACAGACCCATGATACCATCCCTCATTATGGCCAATGTACGCTCACCAGACAACAAAATAGACCACATACAGCTCCTGAGATCTGCCCAGCATGATGCAAGGGACTGCTGTGTTTTCATCTTTACGGAGATAGCTAAATGACAAAATCCTGGACTCCGATATCCAGCTAGCTGGGCGAATATGCTACCGAGCTGACCGAGTCTTTGTGGAAGGAGCGAAAAACACACGGAGGGGGAGTTTGTGTTTACATCAGCAATGCTTGGTGTCAGGAAGCTGCTATTGTTCATAAACACTGTTCTCCAATGGTGGAGTTTATTATCATCAAGTGTCGGCCTTTCTATTTATGTAGGGGGTACCCTACATACAGCGCACCCAGACAGATTCCTCATCACAGCTGGGGACTTCAATCACCCGGATTTAAAGGTTTTACTGCCCAGTCTGCACCAACATGTGGACTTTCCAACAAGAGGAGACAACACATTGGACTTTGTGTACACCACATGCAAGGGAGCATACAAAGCTTCCCCCCTCCCCCACCTGGGTCCCTCTGATCACATCACCTTCATGCTGAGACCTGCATACATACCCAGAGTGAGAGCCATCAGACCAACACAAAAGGAGGTACGTGTGTGGCCGGAGGGGGCTTCCTATGTTCTGAAGGACTGTTTTGACACTACAGACTGGGACATTTTCAAACAAGCATCCACTCACAACAATCACACAGACATAGAGGAATACACTGAGGCACTTACTGCAAAAATATCAGTGTTCATGCCAACCAGAAGCCATGGATGACAGGTGAGGTTCACAGACTCCTGAGGGCTCTGGATGCAGTCTTTAGGGCCGGCGACACCGCAGGCCTAGCAACAGCAAGAGCCAACCTGTCCCGTGGAATCAGGGAGGCAAAACGCCAATACAGCAAGAAAATATCTAGACACTTCAGCAAGACTAGAGATGCACAGAGTCTCTGGCGGGGCATCCAAACCCTCACAGGCCATAAACCCCCACCTCGGAGCTGTAATAATGAACAGGTGAGGTTCACAGACTCCTGAGGGCTCTGGATGCAGTCTTTAGGGCCGGCGACACCACAGGCCTAGCAACAGCAAGAGCCAACCTGTCCCATGGAATCAGGGAGGCAAAACGCCAAAAAAGCAAGAAAATGCAGTATCTGGACACTTCAGCAACACTAGAGATGCACAGAGTCTCTGGCGGGGCATCCAAACCTCACAGGCTATAAACCCCTACCTCAGAACTATGATAGTGACATCTCTCTGCTGAACAGCCTCAAAGACTGCTTTGGCCACTTTGAAACACAGAACAACACATATCTCTGGCTCCACACCAGTCAGTCAGAACTGATGAAGCCTCTTGGATGAGAGGTGAAACGTCTTCGACCTAGAAATCTAGTCCAGTTGATTTTTCTAAGTTTTTTACAACCGGATAGGAAGAGACTCCAACAGATAGTCAGGACTGCAGACAGAATCAGTCGTGCCAGCCTGTCCTCCTTGGAGGACCTGTACAGTTCACCGGTTAAAAGGAGGGCAGAGAAGATTTCTGAAGACACCTCACACCCTGGACACAATCAGTTTGAACTGCTCCGCTCTGGACAAAACAGCCAGACACAAGGACAGTTTCTTCCCCTGGGCCTTCACTCTGATGAACACTTAATCCATGTGTATATGCATAACAAGATAGAGCAAACACCAGAATGCATTAACTTATAGATGTAATCAATGTACATAAAATTGTTCATTTTAAACTCGTATATACAGTATGTACATATTTAGAAATACATAAATAGATGGTTGTCTTCATGTTTTTTAGTATTCTGTTTTTTTTTTTCTTTTTTGTGCACACCAGGGGCCAATAAGCTGGAGTCAAATTCTTTGTATTGTATCATACTTGGCAGTAAAGTTTATGATTTATTAATTGATTGGCTGTTTGATACCAGCTTTTATTATTTGTTTGTGATGCAGCATCACAGTGGATGGTTAAGCCTCTTATCTGGTTATTTAAAATATTAGTTTTACACACTTGAGTACAGACTGCACTGAATAAATTAAAGTTTCAGGTGGCAAATTCTGAAAGTTCTGTCAGTCCTATCTGAAGATCATGATCATTAATTATTATGCTATCTAGACATAGTTTTATGTTCTCACTGAGATTAGTTGGTGTTTCCTCAATAAGAGGACAGTGAGCTTCATGAGACAGACTGGCGACATCACTGTGAGGTACAGAAGCTGTACTGCCTCCTGCAGGAGGACCCTGCAACCCATAGTGAAAACAACCAGCAAGATCATCAGCACCCCTCTGCCTTCCCTTATGGACATCTTCAGCACCCGCCTCACCCGCAGAGCCATCAGCATTGCTGATGACACATCCCACCCTGCACACTCCCACTTTAAACTCCTGCCTTCAGGGAGAAGGTATCGAAGTCTTCAGGCCCACTCTACCAGACTTACAGCTTCATCCACCAGGCTGTGAGGATGCTGAACACTGTCCATTACCTCCCCCCTCTGCCCCTGGACCGTAACCCACCACAGAACATAAAAAGACATTAAAAAAAAGACTACCCCTGCTGTTTGCACAAGCTCAGTTCATTCCCCCTTTTTGTTATATTATATGTAAATCTGCTGCTGACTGTTTTTTTACGTCTTATCTGCTGCTGTCATTTGCACCACTGTCCATGTACATTCTCATAAACTAGCTTGCATCCCATCACCAATGCCCCTGGTGGTGCTGACCACCTGACAATCTTTTTGTTATTATTTGCACTACTGTCACTGTATGGCTTTGAGTTTCATCATAGCCTATTAGGTCGTACCATCTAGTTTATCCTTATTACTAGAATTCAGTTTGCATATTCTGTTTAATCTGTGTTTATTCTTCTTTTATTCTATTTTAATTTCTTAAATGGTATGGGTATTCAATTGGGTGAGAGAGAAACAGTATTTTGATTTTTCTGTATGTCCTGCACATATAGTGAATTGACAATAAAAATCTTTGATCTTTGATCTAATTGATCTTGTTACAGGCAAAATTGGGATCTCTGCTGTGGCTCAACAAGATGCCCATGTCAACTACAAGGATGCTTCCAGTGACATTTCAGCCACAACAAAGATGCTTCACATACTGTATATTCCACAAAGCTGTGTCAGAAAGCCTTGGAGGAGAAATCCTGAAAAGCCACAGTAACCCCTGAGACACTCACAGAGGCATGCGAAACTGGCCAGCAGCCAAAGATGGCGACATTGCCATGTTCTCCTTGTCAAAAGGTCTATTGTCGCTGGTTCTTGCTTCCTGTAACCAATGCCACCTCAGAAAAACTACACACATCACACAAAAATCTTATCTTTTTAATTAGTTTTCCATGTGAGGCACAAATCTGCAACTTTAGCACAAAAGATGCAGTCTTTTTCTTTGGTTTGAACAGGAGAAATGACTGAATCACCAGTTCTGCTCAGGATCCTTCCAGCTCATGTGCTATCCTGGACTACTACACATCAAAGCAAGCACTTATCATAACAGGAAAGGTGGATTGGGTTGCACCTAGTACATCTAGCTGGGGGGATCTTTGACTCATCCTGACCACTAGCTTCTCAACACGATAGCAACAGGCTGATAATCTCTGTGGCAGCATGATGCAGACTTCTTCAGTAGAAGAAGTACGCTGTTTTGTGGCAGATGAAGAGCTTTCCTTTGAGAGTGATGTGTAGAATATGTTTGTTAAAACATCAGCTAAACATGGGGCACTTGTTTTAAGTACACAGCCAGCTTCACATTCAGTCTCAGCAGGGTCTTTCTCATGTCAAATGTATACACACGTGCCAGGTCCTCGGAGGAAAGAGGAAGCAGCTTTAATGGCTAACTCTGTCGAGCAGATCAAAGCCAGCATAAAAGGCCAGGCTCTGCATGCATTTATACAGGTATTCTTGCCTTTGTAGTCCGTGATTGCCCAGTGCATTTCTATGTGGTTGTTATTTGAACTGACAGCCTTTCAAGGCTCGAGTTCAAGTTCAAGCTTTATTTCTATCATGCACACATAAGTGCTCGGCCCTCTTGGTTTTCAGCAACAGTCGCTTGAGGTGTTCCACTTTGTAGTCCTGAAGTCTTTCTGAAGAGGTGTGCACCTCACTAATTTGTGATCTTAGACATTTAAGCTCCTCTTTGTGCAACTTCAGCCCCTCCAGGATAGCATTCAACTCGATGATTTCAGACACCTTCCTTTAATTTGGTCTTGTGGACGAGCCTCCTTTGCATGTCATGTTGTCTTAACATGACATGCATTTTCAACTTTTCATTCAATTTTGTACACCAGTCTTTTCCATTCACCATGCAACACCAGCACATGTATACAGTTAAATCTCATCTTAAATTTTACTTGCTGCTTTCACTTGTGTCCACCATGGCTGTTTTCCATCTCACTCTGATGGTGTTATACACTCCCACCATTTCAACTAAAAGCTGCCCGTTGAACCCTTACCCCAAAGGCTTTATCATCACAGTTTGTTCCACTGGTTTATGTTTAAAATGCTGTGTGTCCTTTTTAAACTCGGAACTGCAGTTCTGCTAAAGTTAAGTCAGTCTACTGTTTAATACATGATTTTACTGATAATTTGTCTTAATCAGCTGGGAGTACGTTAGCAAGAAAAGAAAGGGAGAGTAGGCTGACTGTTCAAGATGGAGGTGGAGAGGGCGTGTAGCCACCAAGAATCTCTGAACAGCAACACTGCTATATCACTGTGCTCCTTTTCTGCTAAATTTGGGCAAGCTAAGTAAATTACATGGTTCAATTTGACATGATTTTTCGTT
Organism: Monopterus albus; assembly: GCF_001952655.1. Taxonomy (NCBI): domain Eukaryota; kingdom Metazoa; phylum Chordata; class Actinopteri; order Synbranchiformes; family Synbranchidae; genus Monopterus; species Monopterus albus. Next base: position 5,322,576 of record NW_018127896.1, on the reverse strand, counting down.
CATTTTCTGTCTGTGATGCTGTTGTAGTCACCTGTTAGAAGAAATACATTTTTCAAGGGCATATCAAGGTCAAACACTCAATTTGTTATCAGTAATCATGAAAAGGGTGTCGATGTACAGTATTATTGTCAGGATCATCTTATTTCTTGGCACATGGTTATTAGCTAGTGAAAAGTGAAAGGCTCAGTGCAGCTGTCTAACTGTCAGAGATATGATGAGGAACACAATAGAGCAGAAAAAGCAAGAGTTATCCCCCTTCAACATATGAATGGCTACTGGATGTCTAAAAAAATACAGTACAAAATCTTGAAAAAATAGCCCTCTCTTAAAAATCTAACAATGAAAGCATATCCTGTCAAGCATCTCATAGTGTGTCATTTTTTAAAGGGAAGCTCGTCCAAAAGGTGCAGTCATCTGCCTCTCATTCTTTGATTGCTTTTTTTCCTCAAGCATCCACTGTCTACCCTCCCTGACAGTGTTTCGTTCTCAGTGGATTCATCCAAAATTCAATTACTTTCGAGGAGGGTTCAGCAAGAGAAATGGGGCACTCTCTCAACACTCTCGGGGTTTGGAGTCAGCCCTGAGGAGTGTATCTCCCCTCTCACACAAACAATTTCAGCAATCGACGACTGAGACTGTACCGCTTTACTCTAGCCCGCCAGATGGATATTGAAATGATGATTTATACGGATCTCTCATTCCAAGCCTGTCTTGCTCTATCACACATTTTTTCGAGCTGTTCACACTGAAGACCCTCACACTAAATTCTAAAAGTACTGCTCATATCTGATGTTTCTAGATGACTGTTCATATCTTTGTATGATGTTACCCTTATCAGATACCAGCGGGAACTGACAAGCAACAACGGGCATCCACTTTTGTACCTACACCTGTGCCACTTGTTTGGAAAACATTTCAGCTCTGTGGCTGAGAATTAAATTCAAGCTAAGGTGTAAAACAAAGACATTTTGCTTCTCTTTGCTCTTCCACTCTTCATGCATGCAAGCACTGACTCAGCCAAAACACGATTAGGCAATTAATTTCATGTCAACACTGACTGATAGATTAATGAGCTGAAAGATGACAAAATCTAAACCACCTCTGTCTCTGTCACTAGCCCCCACCCCAACCACCTCTCTCCCATGTCACCATACTGCCCCTTTCCTCCTAATCCAGTTGGAAACCAGATATCTACTCCACTCAATAAGTTTCTAACAATTCTATTTGTGTGAACACTTTCCAAGCCCTTACACCCGTGGCTGACGCACACACACCCACACGAGTCTGTGCTTTCCTCACTGAATTATTCCATTTTCGATCAGCTTAAAACCCTGCTACCACAAGATCTAAGTTGGTGATATGCACACAGGAAGTGAGGTAAGATGTTGCTTCTCAAATGAAATCAACATCTCTATCACTGCAACAGTCAAATAAATGTTCTGTTCTCTATTAGTTTAAAATATACACAGCCCATGTCCTCCCTAGCAACAGTTGCAAAAGAACACAAAGCATTATGGGCATAATCAAAAGATAAATACAGTACTAGGTACTGTACACACAGTCAGTTTGTCAGCTGCTAATTTGTCTCTACATTTTGGAAATAAAACAATACATTCTCATGTTATTTCCGAACCGTTTCAGAAACCATTTTTAAAATTGTGGTTGCCTGAGTTGTTGCCTAGTGAAATGTTTAAGCATTTACTACAGCTGTGCTTTAGAATGTGATGCCCTTCGTACTTAACCATCGAGCTACAATATGTTGCTACAGCTCTCTTCAATTCCATGGTGATGCAAGATTTTTACTAAACGTTGCAGTACAGTATACAATTCATATTTTTTTAGTTTTGGTCTTGGGAACTGTTAGCCATCAGTCAGACTGTCAATCTACTTTCAGTAAACTATATGGAGACACACAAATGTGCACGCAAACAAACACACACAAACCATCTTTGCAGCCACATCAGATTCTTAGTCCCATTTCCTGAGCTGCCTGCTAACTAGATTCTTTAACCTGCCTGGCTGTTAGAGAAATAAGGATGACATTAAATGAAAGGAGGTCTCTCATTGGATATTCCAGGCCAGGGCTAAGAGGACCAAGGGAGCGCCTGCTTGAGTCGCAGAGGGAAAGAAATGAAAGGGGAAGAGAGAATGAGCAAACACTAGTAAGTGTAAAGAAAAGTGGAAGAGAAGAAGATGATCATGAGAGGAACAGCAACACACAAGCAAAGAACTGATGAATATTCTGGTAACTGTAGATTCCTATGCAAACAATTCCTGTTTTGAAATCATAATGATTAACATCTGAGATTTACTGAGTTGTCTCCACAAATGCCTATAAAATGTTTTGATGTAATGCAAAGTATATCAAAGAAAAATGTGTCACATTTACACAGACAAACTTCCACTGATAACAGATGTTGGTTTTTCAGTTATTATGGTTGTCAAAGAGCTGCTTGTTCCCTCACTAGTGCTGTGTGCACTAAAGCAGTAATTCAAACTGTCTAAAAGTTTTAATTTAACACTGATGGATATGGCTTTATAAGAAAATAACATAATAATGATTCACACACTGCTAAATTAATTATGATGATCCACCGCAGATCATTTAGCACTTGCAAAACAGGCCTTTGTTGTAAACATGCTTATAGGCAATCAACTTCATGGATCATATACAGTAGCACATGAGGGACAGTACTGAGGTTTCTAAGCTAAATTGCTCTCATTATACTATAATAACAGCCATTGTGCAGTTATCAAGTTAAAGAGAAATAGCTGGCTCATTCAACAACTTATACTTTGTCCTTGTTCTTTTTCAAAATTACTTTTGAACAAGTAACAAGTCTGTTAAATTATTGTGTAGATAGTTCTCACTCCCAGCTTGATCTGCACTGCTGATGTCAATCAAACTCTCAAACATGGTCCAAGTTCTGATATAGGTCTCACTTTGAGAGAAGCATTCTGCAGTAGCTGCTGACTGACTTGTAAAACCTCATGCTGCAGGGTTATCTGGAGTCTAACATTAACTACATCTATCTATAGCAACAGTAGGTGTACTTCAGAACATTCTGCTGCTAAAATGAAAACTCATCAACTTGAGGTTGAGACTTCCAATGGCAATGATGAAATATTTGCAGGCTGAAGCGTTTTCTTTATCGCTGTCACACACAACCTCTAACACCTAAATTTAAATCTGTGACACAGAGACTGATCTCCCACTGAAATGACAAGTCTCTAGCTAACTCTACAGTATGTTAATGATATTCATTGGAGAGCATCAAAGTCTGAGATCTTCAAGGAGCTCTGAATTTAAGTTTAAAAAAGCCATATTTTATAACAGTAGGAAAGATTTCACTGGATAAGTCTATTTTAGTTATTCTTTTAAGAAAGCAAGATGATCTGCATAATTTATTTTGTTCAGATTAAAGAGAAACATGAATAACAACCACTAAAATAAATTCATAAAAATTCAAAGAGGAAAGGCCTACAAAAAAGAGAAACAATACTCTGGTAGATTTTGTGGTTTCCTAAATCACTTCAGTTGAATCTATGGTTGTTCTAAGCAGCAGAACTGTGGGTTGATTTAAGGGGGAATGTAAAAGGATTGTCAGATTATTAACACAACTAAATAAACACCTACCCTACAGCAACTATAATCATTAAGGCTGCTAAACATTTATCTTGCTTATTCTTTTTATCAAATCAACAAGCCAAACGCTGAGCTACTACACAATTCTGCCAACAGCAAGAAAACCAACAAAGCCTTTGAACAATAATTAAAGCCTTTCTTCTAACAGACGTGCTTGAAATTGTACCGTCAATTTATCTGACTTTGTGTGTTGAGGTCGTACACTACTTAAATACTATAGCTTCCATCAATGATGAGTGCACATGGCAAAGCATTATGATAGATGTGCAGCATCAGGCTTGGGAATTATTTTAAATAGATAATATATACTAAGGCAGGAAAGCCGTTTAACATTGAAATTTAAGCCACACAAAGTAAACCATACGTCCCACAGAGACAAGTGCACAAATAGTCCATGAAAAACTAGCTGCTCATGTGTCATGACCACTCTGCAAAATAGACACAACACACAAGCCTGTCAATGTAAAAGCCATTTCTCTTCACTGCACCTTTTCTCTGAAAATGTCACTTACAGGTCTGAACCAAACATAAACTTAAGTGCTAAGGTGAGCAGATGTGGCAGACTGTAGTTACCACTGAGAGCTTGGCAGCACAATGCAAATATGCTTTCACACAGTAACGGACAACACACATCTCCATGCTGGGCAGTCGAGATTCAATATCAGAGTCTGCAGCTAGGAGTGCTGGGTCCCCAGGCCTTTCTTGTAAAGTGGCCCATAAATCAAGAACCCTGTTGAGAGCTGGTCTCTGTGGGTCTGGTCCAGCACTCTGAGAAAAATAGGGACACAAGTCACCCCCTCAGCTGTAATGCAAAGTATGTCCTAGCAGCATATAATTATTTCTATCTTTAGCAAAACTGGGGATTGTATTATTATTGCAATTGTTATGTTTGAATATATAGGTGATGCCTTGGCCCAGGGCATTCAGCCTTTCATGCAGCTGAACTGGGTCAAACTACATATACTTTTTGAAGTTGGTTTTAAATTTCAAAGCTGACACAGTGCATTTTATACCACATACCATACACCTCTGTTGCTATACCTGCCATTCTGTTGATTTACACATCTAGCCAAGGTTTAGAACTGCAATAAGGTATTTTAGCTAAAAGTCATGTACATGTTACTGTTCCATTTTAGGGTAATGCATTTATTTTACAGGTAAAAAAATGGCAGAAAGTAAATATGGTAGCAAACAGGGAGTCATTTCAAACACAGGCTTCTCTCTGAACTGTTCTCATGTCCAATAGGCTTATTTTGTGGAGGATGGCTCAATAAGTGTAATATTAGCTGTAAATACTACAATACTGTATGCTTCCCCAGGTCTAATGTGTCGTGGCTAATGACAAATGAAGAACTGCTAATGAAGCATTCCTTGATTTCCCTCACTATTAATCCCTTGACACGGTTGTTCTATTTAAGTTCCTGTTTGGCTCAAAGGAGAGAATTTGGTGCAATTTGGTGAGACTTGGGGTGCCCACATATGCATTCATATACTGTATGCAAATAGGATGTGTCCATGTTTTCCACGCAAGCAGATGTTGTATACAGTATAACGGTCTGTACATTTTCTTTCAGTGAATACTTTAAAGCCCTTGCAAGCACACCATCCTAAATGAGCTTGTAAAAGGCTCTACTAAATTCCCTGACTATCTCAACACCAGCCAAAATGTGAATCAGTAGTTATGGTTGTGTTTTGATAACATTAAAGAATTGTGTCTCTTTTGCTATGCAGTTACCCTGCATATACATGAGTTTGCACAATAATGTAGCCTGGGTCTGTTTTTTGCTGCCAACTGGCATTTTGCTTTTCCCCCCACAACAATGTATGGAATGTCACAACAAAACCTTTGTGAATGAGTAAGCACACAATCCATGAAGAGAGGTGGGGAAATGGGAGGAAAAATTGCTCATTTTGCTTCTGCTGGCATGTAATTTCCATCCTCTGTCCACATCTCTCTAAAAGCTATCTAAAACGCATCAACTTCATCTTTCTAGGCTGGATAGGCCTCAGAGGATCACCTCCAGACATGGCACAATGACAGTGGGGCTGAAAAGAAAAGATGTAAATGTTGATTCCATCCTCTTGCTTATAGCAATGTGCTACTCATTCTACCGCTGATTAAAAAGCATTCATTTTAAACGTCACTTGGCCCTAGCAAAGAAAAATACTGTATGGTTGTAACTGATCATGTCTCAAATGGCTGTTTCATCAGTAGGTGCAACACAAGTATTTCATTGCCTCTTTCTTTGTTTTTTGCTGTTACAATTAGCCAGCAAAACATTAAAGCTCCAGGGTATGTTACACTGCAGCTGACCCCAAGTCCTTCTATTTTCTGCTGTAACAAATGTGAAAAGAAATGCTTTCAAACTGCATTTGATTCTGGTCAACTTTATGCTTTGATCCCATCTAACACACACACACAGAGAGAACAATGTATATATTTTTGAAGAGCAATTTAAAGAAAGGAAGTAAATGATGCCTTTATCACTTTTTCATTGTGGTATTAAGCATTGCTATGTTCACATAGCACTTCCATTACATACAGAAATTTAATAAAATATAACAGCAGCACACACTCAGCTCAGTTCACATCCATATATGTTGGCACTCGGATCAAGGTCTAACAAACAAATGACTCATGAAAATGTTTTGCAAAGATGACCACTGTTTTGATACCTCTCAGCTGAATAATAGTAGAGTAGGGTTCACCCAGAGCAACAGATTGAATGGGCGGCCAATGTTGAAAGCCTTTTACTTTTCCATACAGGCTGCCTGCCAATCAGCGAGTAATCGTGGTCACTTTGTTTTCTGTAGGGGACACTGGGTTCCGTTTGTCACCTCTGTCATGGGTGAAGCCTCCTGGAGTCTCTGAGACAGGAGATTACAAGGTTTGTGGTATCAGGTTCCTGTACCATACTGTAAACAGCAGACTATAACTTTGAGCTGGGTGATATATGTAAACCTTTATCAGAGTATGTCATCTTATTTTCTGATATCAATATCTAGTAATATAAAACATTTTATGGATAATCTGTAGAGTAACCATTTAAAGGGTGAAATAACCAGACAGTTAAAATTAAATGTCACAAATCAAAGTGAACTGTCACACTAAAAATCATATACAACATCCAACAACACCAGAAAGAAGACCTGCTCATTAAACTGCAACATTTGCCACAATGGTCTAATACCATAATACACAGTATATTCAAGGGAGAGCTGCCATGACCCAACCAGCATTATTTCCCAAATCACTGCACTGAATTTACAACTGTACTGGTGACCGTGGGCATGATCATCAAAACATATATTAAGCCTGCAATCCAGAGATTAATTGCAACTTGATAATGAAAATCAACTCACCACCGGTTAAGATATGAAAAGTCCCAAGAATCATCTACCACTGAATCATACAATACAAATAATGATTCTACAAGTTAAAAAAGTGGTGCTATTCTGATTCTAAACATATAAAATGGTTCACCTTGTTTGTCCACAGAACTTGATATCCAATAAATTTTGTTCCACTTCATGATTGTGTCCCACTTGTTGTTGATTCTTCACAAAAAATTACAGTTTTATATCTTTATGTTTGAAGCCTGAAATGTGGCAAAAGTTCGCAAAGTTAAAGGGGGCCGAATACTTTCGCAAGGCACTGTACACAATATATTCAAGGGAGAGCTGCCATGACCCAGCCAGCATTATTTCCCAAATCACTGCACTGAATTTACAACTGTACTGGTGACCGTGGGCATGATCATCAAAACATATATTAAGCCTGCAATCCAGAGATTAATTGCAACTTGATAATGAAAATCAACTCACCACCGGTTAAGATATGAAAAGTCCCAAGAATCATCTACCACTGAATCATACAATACAAATAATGATTCTACAAGTTAAAAAAGTGGTGCTATTCTGATTCTAAACATATAAAATGGTTCACCTTGTTTGTCCACAGAACTTGCTTTATTCTATAATACAGTAGTTCTAGATAATAAGATGATAAAAAGAAATTCTGAACAAAATTATTTTTTTGTTTGAGATACTACTGCGTTTTACCCCTTCAGCCCTCTAGAAAAAGAAGCTTTATTTTATTGTCATTGTGACACGTACAACAAAATTTTGTTTGGAGCCGAGGGCCCTGGGCCGCTGCGTGCATACATTCCGTCATCACAGGCAACTTGGAGGGGTTCAGTGTCTTGCCTAAGGACACTTCAACATGTGGACTATATAGGCACCGAGGTTCAAACCCATAACCTTCCGGTTGGGAGATGACTGCTCTGCACACCACACCACTGTCACCCCTCTCTATAACATTATTCAAATGTAACAATCTGAAAAGAGGAGAAAACTACTTGGCTGTAGCAACCTATGACCTCTGATAAGGGTCAGGATTAGACTTTGTTTATTTTATAGGTGTTCACAAATGAAAGATGGTCTGGCACCCAATCTAAGCTAAAACAATGAAAATACTTTTAACTGAAGCCAGAAAATGATAGAAAATTTGGTATTCACCCTTGGTTGTCGTGATTCTTCTTTCAACAGGCGAGGCAACGTGCCTTGACATATTTCAATTTACCTGACATACTTGTCAATTTATGGCATGATGGCTGCAACAAAAAGAAATAGCTCGAAATCAGATCGATGCCTAGAGACCATTATGGAAAATGGAACAAGGAATGGTGAAAGGGGCATCTCATCTTCATGAGAATTGGATTTTCAGAAGAAGATGTAACCGAGAATACATCTGCTGTGAATGTTGTCCACAGCTTCTAAAACTCAGATTTCACAACAGCCAGTAAGACTCTACAGTAATATCAAGCTGAAGTACATTTATATTTCCACACATGCACATAGCCACACACATACAGAAACACACAAGCTGGATCATCTCTCAGTATTTGTTTCCCTCTGAGTCTTACTAATGTTATTTGCCATGGTTGAGGTGGCGCTCTCTCAACTTCCTCTCCAACATTCACTCTCACAAATCCTCATCAATTGCTCCAATCACTCTGAACACAGAGCCAATATTCCACAGCAAGGCAACCCTTATTTCCCACCACATTAATGAACTCTTTCATTTGAGAGCCTTTGATGGTTTATATCAATAGCAAAGCTAAGGCTAATAGGCCTTACTGACAGCTCCTTGAAAATTAGGTATCAATCAAGATGGGGCAGGAAAAAGCTTGTGATGCCTTCAGATCATTCTATCTATCAGAGAAAGCACTTTGAACTCAATGGGTTAAAGTGCTAATTTGCAAAACTTGTCATTTGTTTCAGATGGGTGGGGTTTGGTTTGCAATTAGGAAGATAAGATTAAATGTCAATTATTATGGGCAAAACAATAGCTAATCATTTTCTATGGCTGACATTGACATTTCAGGAAATAAGTATCTCATTGTACTGGAGATCCAATAGCCAATCCATGCAAATATTAAAATAAAGTATTTAGCCTATGTGGAAATTCAGCCAGTGTATGTTAAGAAACAACTTCAATAGTGCATTAACATGCCCTTTAAACCTATACTTAATTCAGAGAGCAGAGGAGGAATTCAATGTTGAAAAGTTGACCAGAATTTAAAAAGTGTCAGTGCTGAATGACATGCTGTAGCTAATTTAAAAAATAAATATAAACAAACACAAACTGCAAACTCTCAACTACAAAATCTGACCCTTCACTGTGGCACTGCAAATTGTGGTCAGTTACGTCCCCATTCCTTTAATTATCCTTGATATGTATCTCGAACTTGATCAGAGTCCACCTGTGTCAAACTGAATTAACTGGACATAGTTTAGGAAGGCACACGTCTGTGTATACTATAGGGTTCCACTGCATGTCAAGGCAAAAGCAAAGTTGTGATGTCCAGTGAACTCTGTAGACCTTGGTGATCAAACTGTTAGATCAAAGCAAAGGTATAAAACCATTTGTAAAGCTTTGAGTGTTCCCGGGAGCACAGTGGCCTCAATCATTGTAAAGAAAGAAATCTGAAATGGCCAGGACTCTTCTTAAAGTTGGCCATCTGGCCAAACTGAGTAAATGGTAAGTTAGGCCTCAGTCAAGGAGGTGGCGAAAAACACTACGGTCCCTCTAAAAGAACTACAGAGGTTCTCTGCAGAGAGGGGAGAACCTGCTGGAGGGACGACCATGTCGGCAGCTCTTCATCAATCAGGTCTTAAAGGTAAAAGGGCTTGATGAAAGCTACTTTGAGTCAAAGGCAGATGACAGCCTACTTGGTGTTTGCCATACTCCATTTAAAGGACTTAGATCATCAGGACATTTATTCTGATTCTCCTTGGGCAGAACTCCAGACCTTATGTCTGACTAATACATCCCTGAAGCAGGGTGGTGGCAGCATCATGCTATGAAGAGTAGAGTAGATGCTTCTTGGCATCAGGGACAGGGAGACTGGTCAGAATTGAGGGTAGGATGAGTGCAGCAAATACAACAAGGTTCTCAAAGAAAACCTGCTCCAGAGTGCACACAACCTGAGACTGGGGAGACAGTTCACCTTTCAGCATGACAGCGATGCAAAGCATACTGCCAAGACAAGGCAAGGCTGTCCTTGAGTGATGCAGCCAAAGCCCAGACTTAAGCCCCACAGATGTTTTGTGGGGAGGCCTGAACACAATGGTTCACCAACACTGACCACTCAATCTGACAGAGGATTTTAGGATCTGCCCAGAGGAATGGGATAAACTGTCCAAATCCAGGTGTGCAAAGCCTCTGGAGACTTACCCATGAAGACTCAAATCTGTAACTGCTGCCAAATAAAAAAAAAATCTGAAAATATCTTTTCACTTTGTCGTGGGTTACTGAGTGTAGATTAGTGAGGAAACTGGCAATTTGAGCTACCTAAAATTAAATCTACAGTACAATACAAAGTGTACAAAAAGTGAAGGGGCCTGAATACTTTGTGAAGCCACTGTAATCTGTCTAAATCAATTTCTGTGTGAGAGCACTTGACTCAGCTCAATATGTAGCTGCAGGGCTTCCGTTAAGTGGCCAGCCACTGCTGCTTACCAATTAATTCATGTACTGCTGGTTGTTCCTTTGGCAAATATTAACCCCAGATGTTGGAGCTGAATAAAGATGGCATTAAAATAAAATCATGAACCAAGATATCACCTAAATCACAAAGTGTCAAGAAGAAATCAGAGCAGAAAGATTTAGCGCAAAGCATGATGCAAGTAGAATTTGAAGCAGTTGAAATGGGGAGCAAATGTTACATCCAACACAATTGGAAAATCACATGTGATGAATGACGTAATTTGAGAATAAGGCTTATGCTCCCTGTAAACCTTGGCTTTAGGGGTTATGTTTTGTGTGGCAGATTTACAAGAAGACAAGAAAAACTCTACAGGACTTGCTGATTGATAAGATTATGAAATGGCTACAGTACCTTCTGAAATTCTCATCTGTTGTAGCAGAAAAAGGTAGGGAAATGATTTTTTTAAGCATCCGTTTTAACTTTACATCATTATCACTTCCTGATTGACAAACGTGCTTAACTGGCAAAGCTGTGTCTGGTCAGAGCCAGAGTGGAGCTCCAACATCCATATGGACAATCATAAGTCATCATCCATCCAAGCAGGGAAAGGAAGCAGGGGAGACGAGAGGAAATTCTAGCAAATACTGAGGAGGAGCACACAGAGCTGACTCACCAAATAGTCAACAGAAAAAATATGAGATAACTAAGACCGGGTCCATCTCACGTCCCTCCCTCCTCTTACACACACGCGCGCGCATTGGGGGTGCACGCAGAGAGCGATGTGTACATGTGCATAAATTCGCATACACCCAACCACACACGCACACAGTCACGCACTTCAACAGGGCACACTGCTGACGCACCGGAGCGAGATGCAAATGGTCACAGTGTTACACAATTAACGTCGAGAACAAAATGATGCGTAAAAGTAACAGCTCGTATCATTACTGTAATGGCTCTACTTGGATAATTAGGCTTAAACACAGAATCCATTGGACTTCAGCAGTGCACTTCCACTGCAGCCGTGAACAGTTCCGCTGAGGAGGCTCCGTCCTCAACTAAAGCAAAAAGCGCGACTGGGCTTCATGTCTAACTGAGTGGAAACATGTTCGTTCTAAATGCGCATTTAAGTGCTGCATATTAGGAAATCGTGGATCCGTTTGTTAAAGCGCGTCGTTATGTGTGTGATGCAGTTTTGTGTATATGATATGTCCGCGTCATCCCAGTTAATCGTGCGAGCCGAAAAAATCCGTTTCAACACGTCCACAGACAAACACTATAAGCAATTAATCAACCTTGGAAACGTAAAGATGAAAAAATTAACTGCACTTACCCACAAGCGGTTTCCAAATGATAGCGTACACTCTGCTGTCAGTTCTGATAGCCCCACACCATCACTGTGTATCAGAATCTTTTCTGGTCTACAGAGTAAAGCAGTAACGTTTAAAAGCAAGGAATCCCAGCTGTGATAGAGTCCACTACTCCAAAAATGCAGAGTCTGCTCCAAAAACACATACTGCCAGCCTTGACTGACGCGACTCCGATTACAAAAACACCTGCAGCCAGTCACTTTCAAACAGCAGGAAAGAACACAACGAAGAAAACCATGACAGTGATTAGGGAATGATCGAAACAATCAGTGAAGGGCAATATCACAGAAGGCAATTAGTCGGATTATCCAGGTGCTCTGCTGCACAGCCATACAACTCCGCCAGGTGAGCGCTGTTTTAAGCAGGACCACAACAGCGCAAATTTCCCAAGTGCTATGAAGAAAAAGACACATCGGATGCCGTGTCTCTCACTCACTCCCCCCTCCCTCGGAGTGCCGCTGTATCAAGGCGAGGTGCGTCAAGCGCGCATAAGTTAACCAAGTTAGCACAGGACATGATGGGATTTGCCATCAGTGTTTAAATCAAAAAAGTAGCGTGTGCAACAGTGTTCATAATGTTCGTGATATGGTTTGATTTGAAATATGCAATGAAGTTATAGCCTGAAAACTGCAGCATCAACATAACTGTGACATAACACAGTTGTAACAACTGCAGTACATTGGTGTAGGTGAATTTTCTTGCCAAATCCCACTTCTCACAGTTTACATTTTAACTGATTCCTTATCTACTCTTTGGTATTTGGAGCTATTCTCAATACAGAAATGTAGGGCCACCTTCCGCCTGTGGGCTTTTATTTTGAAAAAAAAACAAACAGAGGCATTGTTTCCTTATTCTGTCCGACTTGACAGTGGTAGCAGTGTGGATGCCCTCTGTCAGACCTGCGTTCCTCTGGAGTCTTCATCGTGTAGCCCCCTAGCCCTGCGCGATCCTTCCCAACTAGCACACATGACGAAACTCATTCTCATCATGCCCCTATTCAGAGAAATCAATTCGCAATGTGGGAATTATATCTATTAGTTAACAGAACGCTGAATAGAGTGCAAAGACCAACAGGCAATGCAGTGTAGCTTCAGTTTGAGGACAGACCCACCGCCTCCCAATGGAAATAACAGGTCTGAAACGCACTGTAAAATATTCTTCTTAGCCCCTTCTAAGGGTTCAGCCCCTGGAGTTCCTTGTTATTACTGCATCAAAGAAGCAAAATTTATGACAGCAGGCTAAAATTTAAATGAGCATCTGTAAAAGGTCACATAGGTCATGCTGGTATATGCTGTAGGTGTATATTATTTATTTTGATGAATATAAAATGGAATTTGTTATGAAAAAAGTATTACTATACCACCTCAGATATACTGTATAATAAATGAACTTAATAATGTGTAATCAAATAATTCATAATGACAACATATATAATTACATGGACACCCCTTTCCCATTATACACTTGTCACATTACCCCTTCTTCCTGTATCAAAATGTGTTGTAGAAAATTAAGACCAGTATTGAGGAATATTCTGAAAGTACTAAAAGAACGCAACCAACCAGACCCCTTTCAGAAAATGGACCCAGTGCTATGGTCCATTACCAATATTTATGAGTAACAAAGGATGTACAGGTGAGATACAAAAACCTGACTCACTAAAGATGACGATTGGACAGTAAAGCTGCCTTGCTTTCATTCTGAACTACAAAGGTGTGATACAGATTAAGGGGGCGGCTGTGGCTCAGAAGGTAGGTAGAGCGGGTCGTTTCCTAACCGGAGGATTAGCGGTTCGATTCCCGGCTTGTCCAGTCAACATGTCGAAGTGTCCTTGAGCAAGACACTAAACCCCCAGTTGCTCCCGGTGATGTCACCAGTGTGTGAATGCATGAGTGCTTGGGAGTGCGAATGGGTGAATGGCTAAATAATGTGTGAAAGCGCTTTGAGTGTGCTGTAAAAGCATAGAAAGGTGCTATACAAGTTTAAGACCATTTACCATTAAGGACTTATAGGTAAACGAGCCTCCCTGGTGGCCAGCAAGGCTGTAAGAAAGGGGCTTGTTTGATTTCCCCCTCACTGGGCTACCCCTGTCAAGACTTTAGCCTCTGGCATGGCATTTGTGTGAGGTGAATTTCGATGAGAGGAGGGCTTTGAGAAGAAAAACCACCCTCCTTGAACTGAAAATGTGCACTTGTGAGCTTTCTTTCTCATATACAGACCCTGACGTGAATAGAGGTTCCTTAATGAGCGAAGAAGTGGACAAACACTGCATTGATTCCGCCTTCTATCTGCGGTTGTCGTCCGCAAATGGCCTCAACTCAATTGACAACGCTCAACGCTTAGTGTGAAACTTTGAGGACAAATGTCTAGTGAGGGCTGATTGTTTGCTACATTTGTCCTGCTGGTATGAGGATCTGGGTGACGGCCTGGAAGAGCAGTGTTACAATAAATATATTGATGTGATGTAGCGTTCAATATTTATGATCTTATGTTTTATACATCTGTGCTATACAATAAAAAAATCTTTTAACTTTATTATACATTTTGAATTATATAATAATGCTCCTGTATAGAATAAGGTTTTTTAACATGACTCTCAAAACCAAATTTTGTACTTTAACTTGAAATCAAAGCTACGTATTTTCTAACACTCCTACACCCTGATAAATGAGGAAAGCTTTTCCACTTGACAAGTCTATGAAGCTTCACATTGTTCCCAGGAAAAATAACAGATCTACTGATGTAGTTGTGTAAAACATGTCATGTTCTTACAAAAGAATTAACTACATGAAGGTGAAATTTAGTTCATGAAACTTAAAAAAAAGTAAACAAAAACTGTCAAGCTTTGGAACATTCACTTGAACCACTGAGGTTAGGCTTGTTTTCTATGAACGGAGATGTAGCATTTTGGAATGAAACTCTTCACAACGTTATGGTAAAAACACTGTCTGCTCGACTTCCACTTTCAGTACAAGCTGTTGGGGAAAAAAACAATACAAAAGCATCTGCTGCTGCAACAACAACAATCAGAATCCCAGTCAGATCTTGAAGTAAAAAAGGTTACAAGGGCAAACTGCAGCTGGTACTTATGTAAATATGTTGTGTGTGATTGTGCTCTCCCTGTACATATGTACTGTATATACACATAATATAAATTGTAAGTACAGTGATCACAGATTAAAAAGTATTGTATAAAAATTCAAACAATACCTAAACATTTCTATTCTATGTGACTTTTCAAGAATTATTTCTAATGTAATAACTTTCTTTTCAGTTAAATGAAATGAAAATCCAAACTGCAAGGCCACAACCATATGTCCCTGCTTCCTCAGCTGCACATCTCAACCTCTTTTGGACTGGGAGTAATAATCAGACATCACTTTGTGAGATGGACTGTTTTCAGAGAAGGCTACAGATTTAATTGGGGTAATGAGGTCACTGGAGGAAGCCTCAAAGCTCTTCTCCAATTACTGCCTTCCAAACACAAAGTACCAACCAGGACTGAACAGAAAACATTTCAACCTGACAAAGTTATTACAGTGTATCAGACAGATTAACAAAGCATGACCCTTCTTATTAAACCAATAATGCACGTTTTAATTTGTTCCCGAGCTTGAAAAAATGACAACACAAAATTGTGAACAAAAAAGGGGGCTATTTTGAAGTGCATGCTTTAGTTACAGATGAGGAGCTGAACTTGCCCAGTTTATATTGTGGCAAACATGTATTAGGGGAATAAGAGCCCAACAACAGGAGGACATAACCTCTCCTGCTGAGATGTGCCTGCACTTTTTGAGGCTGATGTCATCACACTGTGGATGCATAACTCACCCCATCTCCAATTCAGTTCAGGCCCTCGGAGAAGATTTAATGTGATACAAGTTGGAATGTGATAAACACAGAATCCACAGTGCTCCTGCTGAGGTCTAAATGCATTTTGGGCACTTGTGCAGAGCAGGAGCATCAATTTTCTGTCCTAAAATTTTAAAAGGGATGTTTTTAACTAGATCAAGATGTGATAATTTTGTAGACATAATGCTGACTAACAATAATGTAAAAACATTTTTAAGACCACTAACTATAAGTGATTCTCATCAGTCAGAGTTCTTGGATGCAACAGCAATCTAGAGTATTCACATCACAGTTTGTTGCTCAGTTTGAAGAAATATTGGCGAGCACAATGCATTGAGTCTCTGTGTCACGTCTTCTTCAGCATGTGAGGGAAAGCAACACATTGGGTGTTGCAAAGTCACAATGGACCCCTGCTGCACCCAACAAAGAGGGACTAGACAATTTGTGCATGATGGGCATTGATTTTGCTGACTGTAGAAATTTCTGTGTCATGTCAGCAGTGGTGGTCCATTTGTTTTATGCTACATGGTACATTTGACTAGGAAGTGAGCCATTCATATGAACAGTTTTGGTTTTGTTCAGGCTTTTGAGGAGCTTTCTGACCATCAGAAAGACCATGATGGTTTGGGGTTTGTCTCTGTTATGCTGAGCCATGTTAGCAAACACCATCAAAATACTGACAGAGACGCATATTCATTGGTGTACAATAATATCCCACCTGGGCCTCTTTTTCCTCTCTAACAGCACTCTCTCCAGCCTTATGTAAGTAAGAAAAAGTCACTGAACTGACGACTTGCTTTCCTAAAATAAATAGTTGCACACTCTGGCAGAGGTATGCCTGGCTGCAGATATTTTTATAGCCCTTCTGGCCTACATCTGACAGCACAAGTGGTAATTCTTGTCAGGGAGCCGCTATTTACTCTAAATGCATTTTTCCTCTAAAGTGCGTCTAAATGGCCTCATCTCACATGCCCAAACTAAACAGAAGACGAAAATGTGGGGTAAAATTCACATGATTGCAGCAAATAATCACACTAAATACCTGAGAATGTAAAGCTTTGTCCTCTTTCAAGTAAACTTCTGAGATCATATGAAGGAGAAATAATACAGTCTGTATAAAAACACAAAAGCAATTTTACTGGTATAAAGTAATCGATGGCAATAGGCATTATTCATGCACGCAAAGTTGAGCACAATAAAATGTGCCAATAACAGCTTTTGTGCATGCATTCTGCATTTCTTCATAGTTTCTTCATGAATATTGGAAAATGATGGGTATCATCATTTTCCCAAGCAGTGTTAATTCCATTAACAAAAATTTTTCCCTGGATGGAAATGAAACTAAATAAAAAGTAGCATTTGATAACGAGGACTATGACAAGATGTTTTACATTTGTCATAAATGAATAAAAAGTAAAGGCTAATGTGAAAGAGGGACAAATGGACATGAAGTTAACGACCTGCCACATCTGTGGAATGACAAACGGTGCTTATCAGTTGCTCCACCAGCCAAAATATCACTTGTTAGCCGCTTGATGTACGTCACTTCCATCTTACATTCAGTAACGTTCCATCTCTGGTATTAGCACGTCTTGGAAGAAACTGGTTTATGAATCATATTCATCTACAGTTCAAAGAATTGGGCACAAAATCCGCTGGGGCACACTAGGAAAACTGCAGGACACCATGTGAAACAACAGGATAATTTCACATTCCTTTCTTCGGATATCTTTTGTGTTGCTATCAGTCAGTTCCAGGATTAATATGGGCAGTCAACCCTAAATCATCTCCAAATGTTTGCTGCAGAGATCTCACCGTTTTAATGTTATCCACACTGAAACCATTTCTAGAAATGAGAGCAAATAAGTCTTTTGCATCATGGTTCAAACAGAGGAAAACAAACTGTACTGTCGGCAGAGCCCCACTGGGCCCCCACCCACTACCCATACCCCACCCACCTGAAGCACAGTCTCTGCATGATGACATAAAAGATAAAAGTATGTTGAGAGAAAGCTGCTGTGCTTAACTGGGAAATGATGAAAGTATGGTCTTTGACTGTGAGTGTTTGAAGCGCTCTACAGTTTTTTACTTTCTCTAGAAACATACAAGCTGTAAAAGGGTAGACCAGAAGGTGCAAGGAGGGTGAGTGACCTGTTAACCTTAGAAAAGGCTTTAAAGACGGTGCCATATTTGGTAAATTAGGGCCACTGTAAAAAAAAAAAAAAAAAAAAAAAAAAGAAATTGAAAAATTTGTTCATGCAAAGAAGTTAAATATACAATGTATTTTGATGATGTAGCTCAAGAAGAAGATTAGGCCCTACATACATACCCACCCGGGAGGGAGACATGTGGAGATATGTGCTTAACATCTTTATTCCAGGAATTCGTGCAGCTTGATGAAATGTTTAATTCTGCACACATGTAGCCAGGAGTGAAGCTCAGACTTCTGGGCCCTCTGAAAATGCAGTTCCTCAAAAATAGCTTATTTATATATGAGACACGATACAAAGTTACAATATTTCCTAATAAAAAATCATTTATAAAGTTACAAATTACAAATTATAAATCATTATATCATTATAAATTAGAATTTTTTTTCCAGTTCTGTTATTTATTGTATCATCATATCATCATTAGAAGCTTACTATTTATTTGAGAGTATAATTATGTGAAATCAAATCACTATGATAGGGGACAGATTTTTCCATGTTATTGATTATTTTGCTATCACAAGTTCACCTTGTAAAAGTAGTATTGTTTCTTTTGTAATGTCAAAAACCATAAAACGATCTAATGATCAGAGAAATTCAGGTTTTCTGACATGCCTGTTTACTGCAGTTTCCTAGCTAAGGTTAATTCAGTGTAATACAAATTAAATACCCTTGAGATACAGAAAGTCACATGATATTGGGAATATCTTATTTTTACTCAAAGAAAGACTGAATCTTTCCTTTTTTTGTCCACTGGAGCTCACCTCATTTCTAGAAAATTCTTAAAACAAATACAAGAAAAGAACAATTAAGACTGCATGATGCTAAATAAACTAGATAAAGGGCATCACATTATTGCTTCTGCTATATGGGTCATAAGTTTCAGAGCCTGTTTATTCTGGCATTTACGTGTTCAATGGAATGTGAATGTACCAGATCCGATCTATCTACAGTGTCTGGCATGTTTTCCTAAAATGTTGTTTAGAGAGTAATTGAATAATATGAATAATAAGTAATTCCCGGTGAGCACTGTTTGGCTTTGTAGTGGTAACCAGGCGATTAAGGCCTTGCACTTTGATCAAGACCAAGATATTCAGTATGCTGAACCAAAAAAGGCCCCCTGCCTTCATATGGATATCACGCTTCACTTAATTAATGGAAAGAGACCCAGGTGGTCCATGTGTGCTTGATGTCAAACTTTAGATCATATTTGAAATGGGCACCTCAAGATAAAACAAGAAATATTCTTTAATACTGACAAGGAAGGAATGAGCTACAAGTCGAATGCTGAATGCAGAAAATTTGGGGGCACTAAAGATGGGCAATCTCTATTTATCTAGAGATATTGCTTAGGATTTAAAAGTTGTAAAATGATGTCATGGGGTAGGACTAGATAAGTCTGACTTCTTCCTACTCCGTTCAAGCATGTACTAGGTATAAGTAAATTGATAATGGATTATTATTGTTGGATATGTGTGAAATTATATGTGTTGACATATCAACTGTTTTACATGCTTGAATGAACAAATCAAATCAAATCAAATCAAATCAAATCAAAATGTTCCGAGTGACAAACAAAAGTCTTGTTGGTACAGGAAAAGAATAATAATAAATGACCATTCAAGTGCTGTTCTCTAAAATGCATCATGCCACCCACACAGCTGGCACAAGAGCTTGATCTTACCACGTCGTTTGCTACTGTACAGTGGGACTCAGCGTGGGGAGTGGCATGCACTCATCCAAGTATGTGAGGTATAGCATGATCCAATTTAAGATATTATGCAAGGCATATATCACCCCAGTGAGATTGTCAGAGATGAGTAAGAGCCACTGTTTGTGCTGGCTTAAGTGCATGGAGTTTGGTACATTACTCCATCTATTTTGGGAATGCCTTGCTGTGAAATGATTCTGCTCTTAGAAACTGTTAGAAAATTTTTGTCCCACTGTGACTCTTCAGAGCCAAAATCCTCACAATGCTGTATAGAAATCCAGAAGGAGGAAAGGTACGTTTATTTAGTCCAAAGACATTTGATTGCAAGACTATCTGGACTGATAAATAAAGAGAGCACAGCCAGCCTACTGAAACAGCTTGATAATGGACTTACTACTGAGATTGTTTGGCTTTAATTTTTTTTGATTTACCAATTAGCCTGTATGCTGATCTATGTCATGACTGCAACTCCCCAGTCTAACAAAGTAATAAAATAAAGCCCACTTAAGCAGACCATCAGTGATGGGGCAGTTAATATTTGGAAGCATCTTATTAGTTCATACAATCTAGTCAGTTTGGCTGAGTTCAGAGTTAAAATCCTTACATTTTATTTCTTGGTTAATTTAGTGGCACCCATGGTTACTGGTGGTAACAGCAAACACTCTCTCAGCAGCTAGAAATACAGCAGAAGGGCAGCTGGTGTGTCTGTTTACAGCCTGGACAGACTGCAATCTGATTCCATGCTTCTTAGGATACAAGTAGTTTTCACATATGCCAGCAGGGAACAGTGAAGTTGGTTATGTAGAGCCTGTCTCCTTAAACTATGGCAACTCACTGAGGCTGCTCCTTGTTACTCCCTGTGATATTTAAAGCAGATCAGCTGAGGGGAAATTTGAGTAAGAAAAAAGCCCAACGCTATTGTTGTAGCCACATCTTCAATTAGCAGACTTGTCAATGCTAACATTCCCCATGACCGCTTCACAATAAAAGTCACCCCACAATTCGCTAACTTGTGAATGCTTTGACTGTACAGTAGTGTACGAGAATGAACACTGGGGTTCCAGTATGTCAATGAGATAAGATACTATAGATGAGATGTTAATGCCATATATATAT
>NW_018127896.1:5227962-5301667 GCF_001952655.1 Monopterus albus | reverse complement strand
AAAACACAGAGAGTAATGTTAACCCTGCAAAGAGACACATTAGAATAAGATTGTGAAAAATACATTCTTACAGCACACAGTGAAAATTAAGATTTTTCCTACTGAATTATGTTCAGTTCTTTCTTTAATTTTATCTTATGCAATGTAGCACATGATAAAATGTATTCTAAAATTATTCTGCAAGATTGAGCACAAACACTCATGTTACTACAGGGCTGTGTTTTTATTCTTTAACAGGGTCTCAGTTCATTTGAACTATAAACTCATACATTTCTAATGGGAGCTTCTTACTGTATGTTGCTAGCAACATCCCAGCTAAAATAGAAGGTATCTAGACAACCAAAGGCTCCTGAATACGCCTACAACAATCTGTAGTCTGCAGTCACACAAGACTCAGTGCTGTCTTTGCAAATGGTTCTGAAGGGAAACAGTAAATCTTGAATGTCATTATTTGAAGTTGTTCCATTTTCTCTTATCATAGTATATTATTTATTAACAAATGCATAACACATCTTGAAGCTTTTTGAATTTTTTACTGACACAAAGTCAACACACATGCATTTAAATGGAACAGCCTCTGAAAGGAAATGTAATCCTTTCCACCACAACACTTGCTTCAGGTAGCTGTTCTTAAAATAGATCAATGCTTCAGTAGTAGGATAAAGCGTTTTACCTCAGTTCCCAGGGCTATGATTACAGATAAGGCTTCCCTGAGATTGTTGTCTAGAATGTGCTCCAACTATAGGCCAACTAATTGGTTACAAAGTCAGATCCAAAAGGATCATTTCTTTGTATACATGTGGTAATTCATATACAAACAGAGACTGACAAATAGAGCCTGCAGTGCTTATGCCTATTTTCTGTATAGAGAACGATTCTATTCATCACTTCATGGCAGCTCTCGGCAGAAAATGGCGATCAGTCTCTGATGACATGTAACATAGCTCTGGAGAGCCATCACGCTAAAGGCCAGGTTTGTTTGAAGTTCATTTTGCAATGCATCGGTGGCGATGACCTAGATTTCCTATCTCTTATTCCTCCAAGAGTGCAGAGTGAGACAGCCTCGTTTCAGTCCTTTCCATCGTCTAACTATGTCAGCTTGCCTGTAAACATTTGGCACAAACTCACATTACTGTGTCTCCCTGTTTCCCCGCAGACTACTCCCTTTTCCTGGTGTCAACTCAACTCCCCATGTGTGTCCCCCTAGGATTCAGATGGAAGGCTGAGTTGCCGGGTTTTCCTACATAAGAATGATATAAAAACAAACAAGAAAACAGACACTAAAATAAATCTATTGTACTCTCCTGTAAGTCTGAGGACACACCATCAAAAGTCTCCATGACTGAGAAGATATTTGAAATTGCACAAAATGAACTGTATGCGTTTCTTTTTCAAGATTGTGCAAAAAAAACAAAAAAACAAAACAATGTACTAAATAAAGCATTTGAGTAATAGAGAAATACTGAAAAGAGTTGGGTCAGCGTGTTCCTGACAACCAAGTACCATCCATAAACTTCCGGCAGGGATAGACCACATAAGTTCTGACCCATGAAATACAACACAGGTTAAACTACAGGTGCACCCTGCGGTTGGCAACATGGCCTGTCTGCCTGCCTGTCAGCACGTTTTCTGTTTGTCATCCTACTCCTCAACCCAGGTACTTTCTTGGGAGTGTTTAACTCACTGCCTGACTACAAAAACAAAAAGAAATGAACAAACTGCAAAAAAACTAGCACTGTTGGAAGCTGCCCTTGTGCCTCTAAGGTACAGTGTTTATTTTGATCGTATCTAAAAGCAGCCATTAAAAAAGATTCAGGCAATTAGTGAACCATCTCTCCTTCATATGTCTTCCTTCTCCTCCTCCCTCCTTCCCACACGCTCACAGGGGACAGTCATCAGTGCGGAATACACTGAGGTGAAGGGACAAGAACAACATAAAAAAATGTTTCAGTTCAACAGCAGGCTCAACAAGCCAAAAAGAGTGTGTGCCATGTTTTAAATTATGCATGCTGCACAGCATCACATAGCCCTGTCATTCAAGGAAATTGCAACTACTCCTCTAGTTCTGCTCAAGTCTGTTGTTGGTTTCCAAGGTGACTGTATAATCTGACATAATTACACAAGTACAGTACGCTAGCCAGTGTTGCCTCGTTCCAAAATATCCACCTTACTCCTGCCTAATCCTATCACACCAACTGCCAGTACTACCACTCACTGTGTGCTAATTTTCATTGGAAAACTGGTTTGAACAACTCTGTCAGACCACAGAATGCAAGTGAAAAACAGAGTGTCTCAGGAGTGGAGCAAATTAATGTTCTTTCATGGAAAATGAGCCACACACTGTAGCTTTGTGTGTGGGTTTGAATTTTGGCTTTGGTCCGGGCTATTTAGCTCTTTGTGCTCTGCTTCTAAATATCCTCTGTGTGCAACAGCAGGTGCAAATGTAAAAGAACACTGGAACATGATGGATTGCTCAGTTTTCTCACAGCAAATGAAGAAGCACTAATAAAAATTCTGTAAAATCAATAAAGTGCGACTTGCAGTTTGTCGTGGTTCCTTAAAGAAAATTCTTTGAAATCTGAGCCTGTGGCATATATTGCCTCAATCAGTTTTTCAGGTTCATACTTTTTCAACTCAACCAAAATAAAAATGTGAGAAAAAGACCATTTGTCTAATATTCTGTAATGCTTTACTCCAAACCCAACATAACTGAAAAGACTTGATTTGGAGAACTACAGTACATTTAAAACGTACCTTGCATTTCCCTAATATTATGAGATATATTTTTGGTTTACCATTTAAATACAACATCGATAGCATGTTTTTAAAATTTGACAATGCACTCCTCTCTTGATGTACAAGAATAAGCTTGGCAAATGTGCAATAAACAGAGACAAATGATGGGATCTCTGGTTGCACTAGCTTTCGTTGGCATCATCATAAAAGCCTGCACAATCCTGACCTTTTGCTTCCAATGATGGTTGTCAGGCTGAGGGGGAGATGAAACACTGTGAATGTTTTGAAGTGTTTACTATACTCGTATCTGTTTTGTGAAGAAGACCTTCAGCATTTTTGGGAACAGCCTTTGATAAATGGAAAAAAAATCATATGGATGAAAGGTGGCAATCAAAAATGTGTTTTGGTATTAGTAATCTACAAATTTAAAAGAAAATTCTATCAATAAACAAGTATATTTCTTTTACAGCAAAGTAAAACTTAACAGTGAAAATATACCTAGAACTTATATTTGCAATGTGTCTTTTTTAAATGCAATATTTTGAGATAGGAGACTAAAGACTGTCTTAATGTTAAAGGTTATTAAAATCCTAGCTGAGCTTGTCAAAATTACACTCCTACAGTATCTATTTTTCAGGGCCACTTTTAGTTTCAGTCACTTATCTATAATTATGAACAAAATGCTCAAATGTAAAAAAGATGATTACATGAGATGCACAATCTGGTCTCATGTCAGGCCTTTAATGAAATCAGAATTTAGGGCTATCCTATAATAGATCAGGGAGAGGAACAACATGTTTCATCTGGTCTTGATCATGACACACTTCCTGTTGAAAGACTCAGCCTGTACTGCATGAACATCATCTGCTTCTGGCACTTCATGCACAAACTTGGATGAAATATTTAAGTGGATGTCTCTGCAGAGTTTCCCTTCCCGAGTTAACAAGCTGCATCACCACACAGCAGTTGTTCTCTTGCACAATTGGTATTGACCAGTTCAAAAGCGACAAGACTCAAAACTTTGCAAACTATCCCAGCTAGCAAATCTGCATCTGAATAATTTCTCTTTAACTTCAGAATGATTTGTTTTTGGTACCCACTGACATTTTGACAGCTGTGGAGTGTTAACTATCAGCAGAGCAGAGTATGCTGCTGCAACAGAAACTCAGGTCTCTAGTGACCCTTGAAACTACCTATCCTTTAAAATATAGACGCACCGGTAGGTCAGTGATAGAGTTATTGCAATGAAAAGACCAGCATTTTTGACATGGCATAGGCAATGGCCAAACATTCAGGTTGCTTAAATCACATGATAAAGAGGTTTAGTACCATGAGCAGAAACTGAGTGAGGCTCAGATTTTTACAGTAACTGAAGCCAGCTTTAAGATAATATACATACAGTACACTACACTGTAATCATACAGAAATGTATTGGTTATTGATATGTCGACATCTTGGTTAACGTAATACCCACAACATGTTTGTAGTATTCAGGAATGAACTCATTCTGTCTGCTGTTCAATTAAAATTTACATCTTTGCTCCTTTGCACAAAAGTCATCTACTGGAATGTGTAAAAGAAAAAAAACTGATGTATGCAAATGTACTGCGGCTACTTGTGTAACATGTCAATTTGATGTCCTCTCTGCATGCAGTTATGTGACACAGTACTGAATAAGAAGTACAAAAACCTCAAAATAAAACCTCATTTCTTTGACACAGGCTACAAGCCTTAATGTAACATGGACACTGAGCCACAAATTAAAAGAACTCAATAAGTCCCGTGTGTTGACAGTTCACTAATGTGATGAGTGAAAAAATAGCTATTTCCACAAGCAAGACACTTTTCAGCTATTTATGCTGTAATCAGCCATCGTCTACAAATGATCATCTTAAATGTAATTGCATTCAATGAAGATGAATCAAATATAAATTATTTTGCATTCTTTAGAACCCTCTGGACATTTGCAGTATTGCTGCAAGGTCAAGTTGGGCCCATGGATCCTAATTTCAGCAGAATCTGATAGAGTTTTGTGAAGCTTTTATTATCTTTACTGTCATTTTGCTGACACAATTCCCAACTCAGCACAAGTACACAGACATGGCCCCAGATTTGCAGAGAGCAAAGATTCCTTACCAATACCAGCTACATGAGTTCACAGAGGGATGGGCTCTGTAATTATTTATCACTAGAAACTTTTTCAGACTCATTTTGATGGAACACAGTTACATTTTCAATTCAAACCAATAAAACCAATTTATTACTGCAGGGTGATATTCATGTCAGGCATAACATATACTGTAAAACACAATCTAAAACATAAGCACACAGGACTACAAAGCAATAAAAATATTTTATAGCAAGGATTAATTCATTATGAAGAAGTAGTAACATTTTGATCTTTAATTCAGTGCTGTGTGTGTGCATGCCTGTTATTTTCTTAGACAATGTGGTTAAGGCACCTTAAAAAGGTGCTATAATGTGCCATTTTTATATTTTGTTATCATATTATACTGTTCCTTTATGACATGTTTACCAAGTAAAATTCCTTCTACACCTTGTACTTGGCAGAATAAATAGATTCTGACTCTGATCTGAACAAGTACATTCTGATTCTGCCTAACTCGGGTTAGTCTCTACCAGAGGCCTGGGAGTTTGAGGGTTCTGCTAAGCATCTTAGCTGTACTTGTCACTGCACTCTTTGGACAGAGAGTTCGGATGTTGTTCTTGGGATATGTTGGAGCCTCTATCCCAGTTTAGGAGTCACAGCTCTGAGTGCTCCTGCCACCACTGGGACCACACTTTGGCCTTCACCTTCCACATCCTTTCAGTCCCTGGTACTTCTCCAGCTTCTTATACTCCTTCTTAATGTTGCTGTTATTTGGAACTTCTATGTCTATCACCACTAACTCCTCCTGTTCCTTGTCTACTACCACAATGCCTGGTTGGCTGTTTGGCAGATACCTTCCTGTCTGTCTGGATCTGGAAGTCCCACAGGATCTAAGTCCTATTATTTTCCACGGCCTTTTGAAGAATCTCCCATCTAGACTTGGGAGGGTCTAGCCCACACTCGGCACAGAAGTTTCTGTACACAATGCCACAATGTGTTAGCTAGTCTGGGTGGGAGCCTGCTAGGCATTCATGCACTGCTGTTAGGTTCTTTACCCAGCAGGTGTGAATCATGTCTGTTCTTGACTCGTTGTTGGATGTCTACTACAGTGATGATGACCAGTTCCGGTTCTGAAAGATTCCTGTGGTGTGGTCTCAGGTCTTGCAGCCAGTCCTGCACTGGTGTTATGCATCTTGTCTTCCTCCCATATGCTCTTCCAGGACTGTTCAGGCTCACCCTTCAGTGGCTCTACTCTGACTGTGTTGTTGCACTGTAACTGGGATTACACCTTGGATGATTCTTTGGAGAACAGGGCATTTACCCTTTTAGCCTCTGTCTCTTTGGTGTATCTCTTTAGCTTTGCTGCGAGTGCTGTGAGCCTTTGTTTAGCAGTCTCAAGGGCCTGAGATGGTCCCTGATATTTTTCCAGTAGCCTGTTCCCATTTTTTATGCTTACACCTTCCTCTAGTTGCACCAGCTAACTTCTCTCTGAGCTATTCTGATCTTAGCCTCCAGCATCATTTTCCAGGGGAATATGTACTGCCCTTCTTCTTGATCATGTAGCCAAGCACCTCTAGGATTATAGTTGTAGCACTGTGTGTGTGTGTGTATACAGTGTATACACACACATACACACACTGTACAATCATTGTTGAGGTTTTAACTCCATGTGATTTGATTAAGTGTCTTTTTTGTGTGGCATTTGAGGCACTTAACAGTTAGCTTTGCTAAGAAAGGAGGCCACAGGAATGCTAGATGTTATAGTGTGCATGCTTCTTACGGCACAGAGCCAAGAGAACAGTGGTCTACCACTATGATCGCCAGCAGTTGTTTTACAAAGCCACTATCCAACCTGATAAACATAAATAAAGGCTTGTAAGAATGAGGACTACTGACTGAAGAGACATTCCAATCTTTTCTAACAAGTAAACACAAAATCTATGAAATCAAACTGTCAACAGTTTTCATGGGGACCATTTGTTCAGGAGAAAGTAGTTACAATGAAAACGGTTTATAGCATGCTGTGTGGGTTCACCCAGAGGTGAACTGGGACATTGTTTCTGACAAAAAATGCTGCTGGTGCAATTTTACTATGCAGGTGTAAATATTTTTTTCAATGCTGTAAACACAGCTAAAACATAAACCTTGGTCATATGCGTTCCATTAAGAGCAGTAATATGAGTAATACTTTATGAACAGAATCATCCTTATGGCATTCAACTCCCTGTGAATTAAACAGTGGATCAATCTGCCAGGTGTTCACTGTTCACTTAAGCAGTCTGAAAAGAAAGTTTTTATTGTCTTTTTTTGTTTTATTGTTGCTTGTTTAGTACCTCTAGTCTAAACTGAAGATCTGATGAATTGTATTAGAATTGTAGTCTTTTGCATGGAGTAGACAAAATGAAGAAACTAATTAGAATAAATGTCTTGTTTAAAATGCAAAAACCACCGGGGTGTAGAATCAGTTCCACACAGTTTCATTGTCTTTGATAACTTAGGGGAAACACAGCAAACGCTTTGATACTGACTTTTAAGAATGAAGGGATTTCTTCTGTCCCACACATTCTATAAATGTCATCTTTATATCCAACCTTAACACATTTACACGATTGACATCTGATATACTCTGTGATACATGACGAGAGTTTACACGAAAACCTCTGTCAGGCAAGAGCACATATTAAATGTTCAGAAGGGAACCTGATGTAAATGCTCTCATGCCCACCAGTGTCTGGGTGAGGTGGAAAATAGGAGACTTCTATATTAGCAGATGAAAACCAGCACCTGAAAATGCCAGTCTTGACCTTGACCTTTTCTGAGGTTATCTACAGTTATCCTACAAACCCCATTTCCAATGAAGTTGGGACATTGTGTAAAACATAAATAAACACAGAATACATTGACTTGCAAATCCTTTTTGATCCATATTTAAATGAATACACCATAAAGACAAGATATTTAATGTTCAAATTGATAAACATAGTTTTTTGCAAATATTCACTCATTTTGAATTTGATCCCTGCAACACATTCCAAAAGAGCTGGGACAGGGGCAACAAAAGACAGGGAAAGTTGAGGAATGCTCAAAAAACACCTGTTTGGAACAAGTTTATTGGAAACTGGTGAGCGTCATGATTGGGTATAAAAGGAGCATCCCGTAAGGCTCAGTCATTCACAAGCAAGGATGGGGCGCTGTTCACTTTGTGAACAACTGCGTGAGCAAATGTTTCTCAACATATAGTTGCAAGGAATTTAGGTATTTTATCCTCTACAGTCCATAATATCATCAAAAGATTCAGAGAATCCGGAGAAATCTCTGCACGTAAGCGGCGAGGCCGTACACCAACACTGAATGCCTGTGACCTTCGATCCCTCATGCGGCACTGCATTTAAAACAGACATCATTCTGTAAAGGATATTACCACGTGGGCTGGGGAACACTTCGGAAAACTATTGTCAGTTAACACAGTTCGTCGCAACATCTACAAGTGCAAGTTAAAACTCTACCATGCAAAGTGAAAGCCATGCATCAACAACACCCAGAAACGCCACTGGCTTCTCTGGGCCCGAGCTCATCTGAGATGGACTAATGCAAGGGGGCAAAGTGTGGTCTGACGAGTCCATGTTTCAAATTGTTTTTGGAAATCATGGACGTCATGTCCTCCGGGCTAAAGAGGAAAAGGACCATCCAGATTGTTATCAGCTCAAAGTTCAAAAGCCAGCCTCTGTGATGGTATGGGGGTGTGTTAGTGCCATTGGCAACTTGCACATCTGTGAAGGCACCATTAATGCTAAAAAGTACATACAGGTTTTGGAGCAAAATATGCTGCCTTCCAAGCGACGTCTTTTTCAGGGAAATCCTTGCTGATTTCAGCAAGACAATGCCAAGCCACATTCTGCACGTGTTACAACAGCGTGGCTTCGTAGTAAAAGAGTGCGGGTACTAGACTGGCCTGCCCGCAGTCCAGACCTGTCTCCCATTGAAAATGTGTGGAGCATTATGAAGTGCAAAATACGACAACGCAGACCCCGGACTGTTGAGCAACTGAAGTTGTACATCAAGCAAGAATAAGAAACAATTCCACCTACAAAGCTTCAACAATTAGTGTCCTCAGTTCCCAAAGGCTTAAGTGTTGTTAAAAGGAAAGGTGATGTAACACAGTGGTAAAAACACTCCTGTCCCAGCTCTTTTGGAACGTGTTGCAGGCATCAAATTCAAAATGAGTGAATATTTGCAAAAAACAATAAAGTTTATCAGTTTAAACATTAAATATCTTTGTCTTTGTGGTGTATTGAATTAAATATGGGTCAAAAAGGATTTCCAAGTCATTGTATTCTATTTTTATTTACATTTTACACAATGTCCCAACATCATTGGACTTGAGGGTTTTGCAATGTCACACTATTCTTCCTGCATATGGGGTCATGTAAACACAGGTGGTTTAAAGCAACTGAACACATGTGCATGCTGTCATTTTTCTGGTAAGGAAAATCCATATTAGTAGTAATTGGAAAGGAAGTCCCACTAAAACTAAGTCTTACATAATCTCACATCATTACAATATAAGTAACCTCCCAAAAGACAAACTGGAACCAGATGCATTAGTGAAACTTAGAACACTTTCCAATAAAAATTATCTTGCCGACTGCTGATATTTTTCTACAGATGACAATTTTTAAAAATATGCTGTATTGCATTCTGGAATTAAACCTTTTAGATGTCCCCTTGTTCTGGTAACTGTACTGTACCAATATTCCTGCACTGAAAGATTTGCTTATGACAAAAGGAGCAAAGGACTGATGTGCCCTGCTTATTGTAGTTCAGGTCAAACTGAGTGTTACATTCCTCTGAGACTTCCCTGGAGCCAACACTAAAATGCCAACTATGGTGGTGGTTGTTTCAGACTTGTGAACTGTAACACATAAAGAAATTCATATTAGTACTAACAACCTTCATGCCACAATATTTACTACTCCTCTCTCATAAGAGCTAGCCTGTTGCTTTGGCTAGCTCAAAGACTACAGATGACATAAAAATTATAGCACTTCTGATGAGTGAAGCTTCTAAGCAAAGCACCAGAGGTTTCCTGAACTTGAGTATGCCACACCACAAAATGGGTCTTACCTATGCATTTGTGTGCTAAAACTGAAATTGGCGAGACATTACAGCAGGTTTAAAACCAGTAAGCTATGCATGCTTCTTCTATTGTTCAGACACAGCAGCGAGTCCTTGTCAAAATAGTCCCATAGTCTTTTCCACAGCACTCCAGGGCATTTTCATTTTATCTGTCATGTTGAGTAACAGTTAACACAATTGCACACCAGATAATAACCAGGATATGGTTGGCTTCTGCAGTGAACAGATTTCTTAAACAGCACATGGAGAAGAAACAATTTCCTTCAGTTGGTTATGTTTATCCTTAAATGAATGTGAGACAATGAATTTATCAGTGTGGCAGCACTATGGCGGCCCTTGTAGTGCTTTAAGAACATAGTACAATGTGAATTTACTCCAAGTACATGGAAGTCCTAAGACTTGGGCAAGGTAACGATATACAAGCCACTATTTCATTCACTAGCCAATTGTGGCAATGCACAAATGGTAGACTGTTACTAAATGGACATGGAGGAGGCACACAAAACAGGTGAGGCGACAGTGGTGCAGTGGGTAGAGCAGTCGGCTTCCAACCAGAAGGTTGAAGGTTCAAATCTCAGGTGCTGGCAGTCAAAGTGTCCTTGGGCAAGAGAACCCCACTCACCCCCCCCCCCCCGATGGTTAGAGCCATCGGTTGAACTGGTGCCGCAGATGGCTGCCATCGGTTCTGTACTGGAAACAAGTTCCTTGTGTGTAACATACTTTGCCAATAAAGGTGATTATCCTAACCCTTGTGAATGGAATGGGGTATAAAAAGAGGTTAACCGCTGTATTTTGTGGCCTGATTAGCGCCTCTGATAGTCACATGTGGAGATTCCATGTGTAAAACAGAACATGCTTTACACATGGACATCTATTTCATTGGTTTCTCCCTCCATGGAGGGCAGGTATTTTTATCCATTCCTTTTTTTCCAGATCAGACAAAGTCTTTGTTAGAAACGTCCAAGAGCAAAGTGAAAATATGTGACCCTCCCTTCTCTTCTTCAATGGGGGGTTGCGCTCCAGCACTGGTGCTACTGTCAGATGCCAGCACTGATAACGCCAGAGGCAAGATGGCAACTGTCCACCCTGGAGCCTGCATTTTAAAACTAGTCCTGCCTGCAGCTTTCAGATGGGCACTGAGTGCACAGAAGAACTCTGTCTCTGCGAGCCTTTCAGTATCAGTGTTTCTAAAGCTTAAATGTTTTATTTTAATTTAATTTTAGTTTAACAACTTAAATCCTCATTTTAATTTATTTCAACCCTGTCCTTATCAGCAGAGCTTTCTGGCAAGTAACACACTGCTAAAAATTTTAGCAGCATGAGAAATGAAGGCATTAGAGGTCACAGACTTCAAAACCAGTCCAGTTACACATGAGTCACTCAGTCAGCATCCTGAAAACACACACACACACTCTCCATTTTTCATGCCTTGAACACTCTCAATATTGCAGATTCTTTATCTGCAAGACACACACGAGAACTGCATCTTCAAAAACCTGCAACAGTTACATCAGAGACTATCTGATAATTTTGCCACTTAGCATGTAATTCAGTGGCAAAGACAATTACAAGAAAATTCAGCTGGAAGAATGCAATACATGGTT
This sequence comes from Monopterus albus, assembly GCF_001952655.1. NCBI lineage: Eukaryota > Metazoa > Chordata > Actinopteri > Synbranchiformes > Synbranchidae > Monopterus > Monopterus albus. The sequence goes on along the minus strand of NW_018127896.1, from coordinate 5,290,081 downwards.
TTCCAGATTTTAAACATACCTGCAGAAAATTAAAGCATGCAAGGCTGAAGTATAACACAACCAAAGAAGCCCAAACTACTTATTAATTGCTACTACACCACACAAAAGAGCAGCCAACTGTTTTCTTGAAGCTGAAATTAGTTTCCTTTACTACTGTTTTATAAGTACTGACCTCAAAACTCACAACATTCAAATAACCTTTTCCCAGTTTGAGGATTTAATGACATTACTGTTGAACTTCCCTCTGGCATTTGTGCCGTCTGCTTTTCAATGATGAAATTCTTCTGACTCTTCATTTTATGTCTGGAAATAGTTGTTGTCACTACAAGAAAAGTCAGGAAATCAACAAAGTCAGTAGGACTGATTCTCCGTGGACAGTAAATGGCTGTCCAAAATTTCTGAGAATCTATTAAATAGTTGAGATTTCAGTCTGAACCAAAGTGGCTGACTGACTAACATCACCATGCCTACAGTGATGTCCCTATGCAACAGTAAGCTGCTTTGTTGGTTAACCAAATCAACATGTTTAAAAGCTGGTACCACAAAAAGACAGTTTCGTTCACTTTTTTCTTAAGTACTAGAAGGTGCTCTTATTTGAAGAAGTTTTGTGCAACAGTGATGCTGCTAAGAGCACATTGTAGTTGCACTGAGGTGGCTGTCATATATCGTTATATCGTTGGTTGCCTGGTTACCCAAGCTTTGTCAGTAAACTCAGCCATTGAAGACTACAACAGGCCAAAAGAGATGGCACATTCTCTCCTCTCTGCAGCTTTCTTTCTTCTTTCAGTGCTTTATTTTGTCCTCCCACACTCTCCACCCCGGTCATTCACTGTAGAGAAAATATCACTCTATTTTCTCCCCTCTCACTTTGATTTTTTTTATTTTTCTGTCATATAGATCTGTAGCTATAGTGTCCCTTTATGCTGTGTGTGGGTAGGTAAAGTATTGCTTCCACTGTGAATTCTACTCAAAGGTGGCCAACCAAAGCTGTGATCTATAATTTATCTGCCATGAGATCTGTGTGCACACAAGTGTGAAGAGTGTGTGTGTGTGTGTGTGTGTGTGTGAGAGAGAGAGAGAGAGAGAGAGAGAGAGTGTGTCGAGGAGGAGCCTTGAATGCCAAACAGATGTGTACTGATGATAAGATGCTAAATATTTGTATGGTAAGTGAAAGGTAGGTATAGAAACTCCTATGCAGAGTGACATTGGTGTTGCCGCACATTTAAGCATTACAACTGAGGTGGGGGTGTTGTGAACCACAGAGGGCAGCCAAAATGGGAACAAAAACGTCTGAATTCCTTTGTGATGAAGGTTAAAGGGGAAAACATTGGGAGTTTGAAATGTGAAAAGCCAGAAATAATTTTAGTTATTTCAGAATCAGAAAGACACATCTAGGATGCAAAAGATAAAAGTTAGGAGCTTCTGAAATGTGAAGGGCAGCACCTACTGTATTTTTGTCCAAATTTACTGTTCTATTCTGCCTGTGAAAACAACTGTATAAGGTGTGGAGAAACTTTCTAAAGTCTACAGAATTTCTTAAGTGACTTGAAGAAACTACAAAGCTCTTCCAAAAGGCTTATAGACCATGTTTAAAAGACACAGACACAAAGCAGGGACAGTCTAAAGAAATATTATTGAATTTTGCAAATATACGTTTTGCTGAATTGCCACTTCAAAACTGTCATAAGTCACAGTGAAGTTCTGAATCTTGCAAAACCACATTATTTTGTCTTGAAAATGTGCACGAAGAACTACTGGTCAACCAGTGTACAATTTACTGTGTATTATGTTACAGTTCTGAATATCATAAGCTCAGTTTCTATGCAAGCTTACCAACATGTGCAACTTGGCAATGCAAAAATATTGACAACCTCTGACCTGATTGTAAAACAAATGCATTGGAAGGAAAGAGCAACTTTCCTGAAGGTCATGTAGAAATGTTGCATGTTCAAAAAAGATTTAGCCTAAGCAAGACAGTGTGTGGGAGTTTTTTATGTTTCTACAAGATGCTAAAATATTCAATTACCTCACAGATTTGGGTGTTGAGTAGGGAAGTAAAAGGTGTGACAAATTAAACTGATTAGTTTTAACAACAAACATATATGATTAAATGTAATTTGTCCTGCATAAATTTGGTGTAGATGTGTTTGTCTTTTGTCTGTTTTTTTCTTATCTCCAACTTGCAGACTTAATTACCCAAGTGAGTCCATGGGGCTCACAACAGAGAGGCTGTGCACCACTTGTGCTGGTAATTATTTTGTACTTCACTGAGCTTGTAGACAACCCACTAAAAATGTAAGCAGCAGCCACAATGACAAAGCATCAGCAATGGGATGCTCAGGGCTGACTGCAGAGTTTTAGTCTTTCAGATGGACTAAGCAGATAGGAGACATAACCATCATGATATAAAGGTCATCTTTGTGCTTAACAGTCAGAGAGTCATGTTTTCCTTCAACTCACTATATGTCTGACTTTTATCAAAGCAATTCCATCACTTCACATGATAATATGTACATAAAAACAGCATTACTCTAATTTAAATCCAAGGAAGCAACACAGATTAGAAGATAGTTAAAATGATTTGACAGTAATGACTGCAAATTACAATTAGATTTTTTTATTAGAACTTTTTTCCCTTTAGCTTATACTTTGATTAGCTAGAGAAAAAAGCTGTTTTAATGGTGAGCTTCATTGTTATCTTGGCAACTAGCAATCAAAATGATTTTAAGGTCAATACCACAAAAGATTTAAACTAAGTTTGCACAAGTTTGCTGATTAAGAAGACTAGAAGCGTGTCCATGTGAATGTCTCATTTGTCTCATTTCCACTAAGGTTTTCAAAGTATATGATATTTCTCCAAAGCAAATGTTCAAATTTGCTTGAAAAGTGCATTCATCCAATAATTGTAGAAATAAATCAGCCTGGACTAAAGTTGAAGATGATGCCGTGCCTGTAGGCCTACGGCTACTGTGGCATTAAATCCACCTGCAAAACATTATTTTTTATCTGAACAGAGCAGCCACTGAGGAAAAACCTTGATCTTTTTTGTGATAACCAACCAGTAATAACCAACAAGTAAACCTACCTCATTCCTTATCAGTTTGAACATTAAATATCACAAAAGGCACCTTTTCTCCATCTACTAGGCATTTCAGAAATACTGCTTATCCCCAAAGTTGCTGAACTTTACACAGCCTGTGGCCACTTAGCTTATTCAATATTAATTTTAACTAATTCAAGAAAAAAAAATTTTTTTAATCTACCAACCTGTGCTCCAAGTGAAATATTTCAGCCCCTTGTCCACTGTTCTCTCTCTCAACCAATCCTGTTCCTCATAAAGAGATGCTTTACTTACAGCAAGAAAGGGTCTCAGAACTCACTAGTCACGCTGAGCTCTGCGTGTCGGCCAGGTGTCAGTGCTTTACACCAGCAATCAGAGACAAGACCCCGCACTGTCACCAGCTGCTCTCTCTCTTTCCTTTATCTCTTTATCTTTATTGTTAGCCTCGTTTACTTTTATCTGTCATGCTTCTGATTTCTACCCTTTGTTTTTGCCTCCCACCGATTCCGTTGAGGTTAGTAAACTGGCTTGGCAAAATGTTGCAGAAAATTAAAATGTTCTTTTTATGGGTTTGGAATTGCACAAACGCCTCCAGCATTTGCTAGCACATTGGTTATTTCTTCAGTGTAGTGGGCTAAAGGTCAGGAGTAACATCTTTCTTTAAAGTTTTCCCGGACAAGTGAAAACCTGCCGACAGTTTATCAGACCACGCTCAACAACTGCAAAACTTGCTTTGAACAATGATTATTTACAAGCTGTCACTGGCCACATCTGTGGGGTGGTAAATTTATTAGGTAATGAGATATTGTCAACAGCAAAAAGAGGATGCTAGATACAAAAATGTGCTAATGTTGACAAGATTATGGTAATTTAATGAAGCTACACAAGATATCCTTAAGGCAAAATGGTGAACAAACTGTTGCACCATACATGTAGCTTAAAGCTGTAATTCACTGCTTTATCAAGCTGTTCTTGCAGTGATACTGACAAATCCCATTAAGAAATAGTACCAAAAAAAACTGATGTAAAATGCATCATCGTTAGGAGCTACTTGTCAGCTTTAAAGACATGTTGTATGCAGAATCTTTCCCTCATCTTCTTCAGACTGAAGGCTGCTAATTTAGTCCAGAGATCTGTCTGTTCACTCTAAGCATCCGTCTGTGGGTGTGTGGTAATTACAAGATGGGTGCCTCACTGTGGAGAGGGATGATCAAGGACATGTGAACACAGTACAACCACTTGGATTAGCTGAAAATTGCTTTAGAACAACTGTTGTTATTCCTGCAACCTTGAAAGTGCAGCAATGAGGTGATACTCAAAAACAAAAATCTGTGTGTATATTACTAAGAAAATGTGGAGATTCAGAAACTTTATTGCTTGCATTATGATCAACAACACGTTGCCCTCATGCTAAACATATAATGAAGAGGGTAAAACAAATTGTGCATGCATGCAATACTAAAAACTGCCTTTTGTAAAACTTCAATCATAATGTCAAGAGATAAAACTGACTCTGCAGTCAACTCCAAAAATATCAGCTCTTTGTGATATTTGTACAGTCTAGCTGTGATCGATCAATGTAACCAGCATCCACTCTTCTTGTTCTGTCATCACTTCCTCTGGCTTTATGCTTTTCGAATTATGTCTGGTGGTATATCAACACCAGTCTGCAGTCATCAAACTGTAACCCTTAGCAATGATTTATGTTCTAGGCTTGTAAAATCCCAGGCTTCTAATCACTGTTACCAGCTGGTGTCAGACTGATTCGCCAATGTGGGAAGAGCCTGCATAAAGAGGTGAAATGAGGTGGACTAAAATGACGAGCATTTCTGATTTATTTGTACTGTACAGTCTAATATTACAACACTATTGTTAACCAACCCAGGGCTCTAAGAAAACAAGACTCAATTAAAATATACCAAAAAAACTAATACAGAAAATTACAGAAACTGAAAGCAATTCTAAGCAAGATTCGCAGCTCTCAGTTGGCTGCTCGTCCAGTATAAGCCATAACTGGAAAAAGGAACAGGCAAACTACAGAAGGTGTGCAAATAAATAAAAAGGTAAGACTTTCAAAATTAGTCCAAGAATTAAATCAACTGAGGTATATCTGACATACAGCAATAAGTAAGCTATGTCAAGTCTAGTACTAAATGCAGAGCTGCTAGTCACAGTCCAAGAGGAAAGTGTATTTGACAGCAACTGACTGGGTAAATTCTGTATATAAAAAAGACAAGTTATGATAGATACCTGTGAGTGAAAAGACAGGTGTCTATTTAGACAAGATGTTCTTGCTCCAGCTAGCTGATTACACCCTGTTCCGACAACAGGTGAAGTTAGCTGCGACATGCACCACAGTGCATTCCAAGCTGGGAGAAAAATGGGGAAAGACTTTTAAAAACACAATGATGAGTCCAGCCTTCCCTGTGAGAATCATGTTTGCTCACTGAGTTTCCTTTGGTTTCTGATTCCTTTTATGTTGTAATATTCCCATTTTGGCAACTCATTTAACATGTTTCTTAGTTGAAACCCTAGGTTGTGACTTTAAACACATTATTTTTACATAAACATCTCAAATGTATAGATTTAAAGTAACTCTCTCCTGATAACCTATATCTTTATCTGTGTATTTATTATACTGTATGCCTTGGAAAACATTCCTGCCACATTTTCTCCATATCCAGCTTGTTGTCACTTCAGTAAAGTCCGTTCCAGTGTGGGTATACTCAGATAGGAGTGACATAACCATCCAAATTTAGGCTTATACAGTGCTTAAATTATTGTTTTTGTAGTTTTTGTAGAAAAAGCCTGCTATTCTGTGTCCTATACTGATCCCGCCACAGCCACAATTATCTTCAAATTTTCAAAAAGGAAAAACTGGAGATAATTCAACATAAATGTTCTGTCATCTTATTGAAATTAGCATCAGTATGTACTCAACAGAGTGCATACTGCATGTGTATGTAATGATGAAGACCAGAGGGACGTTCTGGTATTTTTTCCTTCTCCTAGTCCCCTACAGTTTACTCACTGCTACCCATATGAAGCTGAATTACTGCAGTGCAAGGCACACGTCTCAGTGTGTGCTCTGCGTGGGTGGATTCCTATGCTGAGAAGATATGAAATTTGGCTTTGTCAGAATTGCAAATTATACTACATTTGATATGTCTGTCTTTTCCTTTAGCACATTCTGTACAAATGATGTAAAACACTCAAAGGTGTGTGGGCAGCATGTTTTCTTCAAGTGTTACAATAATTCCTTATAACAGGGCAGCCGTGTCTTTGGGCAAGACACTGAACCCTAGGTTGCTCCCAGTGGCCAGGCAGGCGCCTTGCATGGCAGCCCCACCACCACTGGTGTGTGAGTAAATGGGTGAGTGGGTCAAGCTGTAAAGTGCTTTGTCCAGGTATGACAGAGAAGCGCTATATAAGTACAGTCCATTTACCATAAAAATGTGGAAACACCATTTACATGCCTTCTATGTTTTGTTTTCACCTCAGTACATAAAGGAAAAGTGCTGTGCTTCAGCTAATTGTTTATATCTATAACCTGCAGTATATTTTTTTTGTTTGCACTTTTTCAGCACTCTTCAATTAATAATTACAGTACCTCAATGCACAGTCACAACACCTGTCATCATTATTTGTGATTTTAAAAATGTCAGCACCACCCGCATCCTGTTTTAATATCACTGTTGACACAATGTGCTACTTTATTTCTGGAGCCAAGCCAACCTCTACCATAGTAACAGTTATCTGAATGAATCAGAATTTCCCCTCTGCTATGAACCTTTTTGTGATGTCATCTTGGCTATTAAAAATATTCACCTCATAATTAATGTGAAGAAATGCTCTGTTTCACCACACTGACTGTTGAGTAAAATTTATTATCTGATTATTTACCTTTTCTAACAGGAAGCATAGTAAACTCCTGACTCTGATCAGGCATATGCAACAGGCAAGTGCACTCTAGAATGGATGGGTGTTTGGGGAAAAGGGTTACGAGTCCATCATAAATAACATCTACAAACTCTCTCAACTCAGCAAGGACGTCCACACAATAAATGTAAGTGATAGGGCTGAAATGGTTTTTGTGCCAGGGCCGTGCCATCTAAAGTGGGCAGAGACCTCAGAGGGGAAAGAGATCATATTTGCATTATGCCTGGTTCAAACCACTTGATTTTTTGTCTGTTACGTTGGTCACTATGTCAGATTACACAATTATAGAGTCATAAATTCTTGGACGAGGGATATGACAGACTACATGTTGGTACCTGACAGATCAAAGCCTGCTGTCATTCATGACCTGGAGGTGCCAAGGATGGTGAGAACTAAGCACAGAACACAGTCTGTGGGGTGTGTGATACTGGCTGCTTGCATTTGGAAAAGCATAAAAAGTCACAGGGAAAAGCCCGTGAACCTGTCTGTGAGTCATATGAAGAGGATACTAGGCTATGCATCGTATGCAACTTAATGTAGCAGATAAAAATAAGTGTTTTACTCTGGTAATAAAACAGAAAACTAGCTAGTTAGCCCTGATAGGGTAGCCACTTAACAAGGCTGACCGTGAAAGTCATTACGCTAACGTTAGCTGCATCATTGTGATATTTAATGAATATGGTTCAGTCCAGTATACCAACAATGTTATGAATAAAAGAGCCATCTATGCTCCTGTTGGGCAGGGTCAGCCCACCATGTCATAGAAAATGAAAAGAATCCTGACATGCCAGACTGTGTCAGGATGTCGAGAGGCATTCCAGTCGGTGGTCGTATACTATGACACACTGTATGAGATAAAATAATCAACTGTCGTGTACAACACAGTTTGTCAGTTCTGACGCCCCACGTTTGTCCGTTCGGGCTGTTATCAGGTTTAAATCACGTAGTTTGAACCAGGCATTACTGAAACATCACTGTTCCCTGTAGATTCAAGATAATACTAGAGAGTTATGTACTCTAAAAAGCTCCATATTGTCAGCACCATTTACTCTAGTTGTGGTTGCACAAATTACTTTGAAGGCTCGGATCACCACCTTACACCAAACAACTGGGATGACGTGAACACGGCACAACTGTAGCAAGACTCAGAATTTTATTCTGATGCTGGGAACTTGTCTGTGGCTGTCAATTGAAAAGTTGTTAGGTATAAGGCGGACATAAACTGATGAGGTTAAGTTACTGATGTGATATCCATGAATGTTTAATGGAGAGATTTTAACTACTGAAACTGGCATGATGTGATCAAATCTGGAAATGAGACGGGGGCACTTTAAAGCAAAAAAAAAAGCAAGATTTCTGTCCAAATATGTCAGAAACCAGTCAGAAAATGACATCTACAACTGTCAGGCTCTGTGTGAATCTGCTCTTTCTCCAGCAGATAATTAAGATGCTTTTATTCTGCTCACTGTTCTCTTTCCAACCACTGTTAATCCATTTTAGAGAGAGAGAGGACATCATGACAGATGGGATACTTCTTGTGCTCGCGTCCTCCCACTCTGATTTCAGCGACCCATCCATACCGCCCAGGGGGCCATATGTGCTGTACTCCTCCTTGAAGGAGTGCAGGGAAGGGGCATGGAGACACGCCAGCTTCCAGTAACCTTGCTCAAATACAATGCCAAACATGGGATTTGTCACGATTCAAAGCAATGAGCCTACAGTTTTAACACAATTGGCAGTTTAAGGCTCCAGATTAGATTTTGTCAGGAAGTTAACACAAAATTGATCATATCATTCTGTACTGTAACCCAATCAAATAAGTAAGGCTGCATGATTAATCATTTTGTGAGCTTGATTTAGATCCCTGTGCGCTCTCAGTCTCACGTGACAATAGTTCTGCCATGTTTGCATTAGCATGGCGATGCCTTGCATCAAACCAAGCGTTCCCTTTTCCTCACTAAGCTGTGTTAACCAATAACTGCAACTAATAACTGCAAAGTGATTTATTTCTGCCTCAATTGCTATTCAGCACTAGGCGTACAGGGCAGGCAGTGCAGTGTTTGAAAAACAGTTGTAGGACGCCACAGAATGTCTTTCACCATGTCAAACATGTTGGATTAGTTTTGTCTTCCTGCCTACAGGTCATCACGTGATGTAACAAATTCCTGCTATTGGCTAACACAGCTTAGCGAGGAAAAGGCAGCGCTTGGTTGTTGCAAGGCATCTCCCTGCTGATGCAAACACAGTAGAATCCTTGTCATGTGAGACTGAGATCGAGCAGCAAATCATGCTCACTAAACAATTAATCATGCAGCCCTACAAATAAGTATGCAACATTTTTATTTTCTTGCCAGGAGAGATTGTTAACTCACTGGATTATTGTTCCCAATAAACAAAATAGCTATTGTTTCTGTGTATTACAGTAAATCATAGTGGACTGACATCAGCTGACATGCACTATAATGTTCTACTGTGTCCATAGGTATCCAGAGGTATTCTGTCATGTCGGTAAGAGGTTTTATGAACCATTTCCAGCATTTCTATTGACCTCTGCAGCGTGTTCGTAGTCACTCCACACTCATATGTGCTACCCCAGAGTGCTACTGTTCAAGTAAAATTCACCTAGGTTGGGTGTTACTTCTAATGCACAATATCTTTGGCAAAAGTGGAAAGAACAGAGGGCAGAGACTGAACAGGTCAATCTGCATCAGTCATGGAGTACTCTGTCTCTGCAGGAGGCCCAGGCTCTGCATGCTACAGTGATGTAGCAGTTCTTTTTTTTCAAATGCTTAGACAGATTGGAAGGAAAGTCAAATGAGTGAAAGTGAAACATAAAACTGCACTTATCCACCTATAAAAACAAATCAGATTTAAATGTACAGTTCACTGAAATCTTCCAGTTATTAGATGTATTTCTTTGGCTCTGGCCTAATAAATCAAACTCAGCACAAAGGACCTCATGACATTTCAGAAAAAGCTACAAGTTAATGCTTCAGTAGAGAAACACTATCCATTGCTGATTTAAAGTACAACTTCCAAATCCTTTAAATGACCCTCAGTGGCTTTTCAGTCTCACTTCATCAAGAGTGATATGAACAAAGTGATCCAGTCAGCTGGGTCCACTGTGTTAGAAGCTGTTCCAGTTGCCTCTAATTCAGTTCTGTTTGTGAGCATGTATTGCCTTTGGCATCTGGAAGCCATTCAGAATAAATGAAATAACATACAGCACTATAATAATACCAGAAAACAATGCATAACCTATTACTGTGGCTCCTCCTAATGATCAACACAGATTTTCTGAAGCATATAACATATACAAGGTAACATATACACAGTAAGTAAGAAACTGGTCACAATTTTCTGTGGCAGGAGGTGCCAGTTATATAAATGCAGCGTCCTAATCTGTCAGTAGCACTCCTTCAGGACTGATATTTTGACAGCATGACAGACTTCAGCCTTCTCTTTCTGGGAGATAGCTTCAACTGTCAGAAACACTGAACCCACTTGCATCAGGAGAAGGATTATATTTTAGAGCACATTCCTATTTAAACTTTAAGAGTTGAATAGACCAAAGGGTATGCCTTTCATCCACTGGGTTAGGGCTCCAGCTAATCAAGGTGACATCATAAAATTGCTTGTGTTGTCTCATCTGTAGTTGAAACCCAAAAGATATTCCATTTACAATGATATACTGTAAAATACAGGACAACTAAAAACCCTTACATGAAGATTAATTTACAGAATGGTCACATTTTCTATCAACTGATTACCTAATTGTTTGAGCCCTACATTGGTTATTAATTAAACTTTAACACTAAATTCATATTAAGGTGTTTATGAGCATACAAGTTTATAAAGAGGCATAACGGCACATTTCAGTACTGTGAAGTTTGCATATCTGTGTGAGAGAAACATTTTAATCATGTTCCATTACTTCCAACTGTACCTTTAAGTAACATGACAGGTAATACAAATGGCCTTTTTCTTGGTGCACAACATCCCCTGCAAGTTTAACTATTAATGCAATGCTTTTGATAAACTACCTTCTCAATGAATTTCTGGCAGAGGTGGGCTTAACATACAAAGGCAATTGAATATTTTGAGCGAACTGTCAGAATGAGGTTACAGAACTGTTGAGCAAAATGGACGTGATCTTTTACAAAAAAAATTACACCACACACACCTTAATGATTTCAATGTGAAAGTATTTTGCTCTACACAGGATGGAAGACATTTTGTTGTCACTAGTCTACATACTGTACACATCCATTGAACTTAGCATTCACATGTGTTCCAATTGACTAAGTGTTCCCAGAGGCAGCAGGCATCTGACCCAGTGATGGCCCTTATTCTCCCTAGCAGATGCAGAGAGTGCAATTACTGCTCACACAATTACTACTCCTCACAGTGCACAGCAGGCTGTCGGGTCCAGATTCCGTCTAATGTGTCTAACATACGTACACACACCCAAAAAAGAAACCCAAAACAAAACTCATTTCCAGCATTTTAAGATGTCAAATCTGAAAATTTATGGGACCTCTGAACCTATAAATCATGACATGGAGGTTTTATTATATTATTGACAGTAATGTATGTGTAACCAAGGTATAGTATGGCTATTATTTACATTTACTGCATACCCTCAGTGATCTTAGTTTAGATGTATTTAAAAATGAAATTTCACTGACAATAAATTCTCTCACTGAGTTTTGAGGGATTCAGGGTTATTTTGGGCTTTTACAGCCAGGTGAAAAATACTCAGCAGGGAATTAAGGCTTTCTCCCATATATAGTTTTAATTAAAATCAACAATGCATTCAAAAAAGCCGCTGGTTCAAAATGTACTTTTTTGCCTCTCAATGACACTCTGTTGACCAATTTCCTATCACTTGCTCTGACTCAACCCATTTTGAAGCAACAGCACACTGACTTTATTACCGCAGCACAAGCAGACAGAGACTCATAAAGCTGATGGGTGTGATACCTCGTCTCCTACCTTGTCATGGCTTGGAGAGGAGGATAGAACAAAGGTGTGATGAAGAAGGGCACAAAGCCACCATCGCCCAGAGTGCCCCTTGGCTTTTCCCAGTGACATCCGGTTGCTCCAGATTTAAAGATTGAGAGGAAGGCCCAGACAGTGATGGAGTGCTGGAAACGTAAACAGGGCCTATGTACCTTAGTGCTTACGCCTTGCTGTGCACGTATCCAAAGACCAAATTGTTCTCAACTGAGGCACATTAGGGCATGGACACTCCCTGACTTCCTTTTCCTTTTTTCCTCCAGAAATAGTTTGCTAAGGTGTATACTTTTAATTTTTAAGAAAGGTCTATTCATGTTTTATATTAAAATTAGGGGTGTCCTGATAGTTTTCCCCCAATTCAATACTTAAATTTACCTACAGTAAATGTTCATTAAATATCTGACATTGAAATTTAAATTACTCACACTGTATTTTTCAGGAGCTTCTTCAACCAATTACTGGATCAGGTCCTGGTTCCAAAATATTAAGTTTATTAGTTTAAATTTTTGATGCGAATAAAACAATAACTGGAAGCTGGACAACACACTCTCAGAACTACAGAACCATTACAGTACAGATACTAACTACTACTTCATGTTGTGTCTACACTAGGCGTGTGTTCACCCGCATACAGAAAGTGCATGGTGTACAAAAACAAACAGAGGAGCCGACAGAAACATCACACCATCAATATTTAACTGGAGCATCTTTCTTCAGCTGCTGAGTTAGACAAACAGACCATACTCCACACCTACTTTCAGATTTTGATCCCGACAATCATTTTCCACTGAGATAACTATTAAACTTACGATGCATGTGATTTTGGTTAAAGCTTTGACTTAGAGATCAGAGTATTTGGAATAAATGAACAGCTTAAGAGGTCATCAGCAGTGGAAGGCTATCATCTGCTATTCACAGCTCTCCAAGTTTGCTCGAGGACACTGTCGACCTCTGTGCTGACACAAACTTATTGCTGGTGTAAATCACACTCTGGCCACACACCAGTCCTGTGCTCTTGCCATGAATATTTAAGCAACTATACATATACCCTGCTGTGTAACATTGTCAAAAATATTATTGCTTGCCTGAAGTTATGTTGCAATGCCTTTGTCTCAGGAAGTGCAAACCTAGACATTTGTTTACATCTTCTGTATTTCCAGACACATTCAGATGACATATTAGTGAAGAAGATAAGCTGAAGGAATACCTGATTCATGCACATGAGGTTTTTTTCTATGAGATTACTGGGGACAGACAAGTGACAGGGTGTATCCACACTAATGCATTTCTGCTCAGAGACAGATGACACACCTCCAGACCTATCTGTTCATTTACCTCCACAATCAAGATTCACAGCTCTATTTTCCACTGCCCTGTTTGCTAGAGGTGCTCTGTTTTCTTCAGCGTTAAATGAATTAAATGGGCAGACTGCCAAAAGCACTGCTCATTCCACATACCAGATATAACAGTACGTATGCATCTCTGGTATGAATAATAAACTGAAATTTGGACTGCGTTCATGCATCGCCTGCACCTGATTCAAAGTGATGGATTTTTGTTTCAGAGCTACTTGCCATGACCTCTATTTTAAAAAGGTCAAGCTGTGTTAATGTCATGATAATAAGAAAGTATATTAATACTGGCTTCAAGATACAATTACCAAACGCATTACCTTTAAATGCCAGTGCAGATTCCACACCTAAGTGCACAAAAGAGTTACACAAGAATGTCAGCGTTGTGACTACAGTTACTCTTCCAAATGAGCTGCAATAAGCCTTGCGCCTGAGAAACAGTGAGCAGGAGACAGCTGAGCCTCGGCTCTGCATGACTGCCTCTGACGACTGTAACATACGGAGGCCTGGCACTGGCCAGGTGGCTCTTACATCTGGGCCATTAGCTCTCAACCACTGCAATGACTCTCCACGTCACTGAGAGCCTGTTGAAATAATATCATCAGGACCTGTAAGTGCTGAAGGCCACCTTGCCCATTGTCTGCTCAGAATACCGAGTCATGTCCACATTTTGAATATGACCTGTCAGCTCTTAGGCCGGGTCAATTCGTGACAAAACTAGACTCTACGCTGCCAACTTAAAAAGGATACAAAACAACATTTTCAATTAATATTTCTTTGTTTTGTATCTAGCTAACAAAAAACATTAGAGTTGTCAGAATCCTTTAAATTACTCACAAGTCAAACAAAACCTAATATGGCCAACAGCAGCAGTGCATCTCTCTGACCATCAACATTATCATTGAAGTTCAACTCTAAAAATTCATTAAACATCTTTTTTGGTATAGAATTAACAACATAAGGTAAAGATGTTGTCTTTGGATGCTGCAAAGGTTCAGTCGTATTTTTCATTGCAGCACCTGAGTTTAAATAATAGATTGTTTTTCCCTGGGACCATAGCTGAGATATTCTACAGATAGACTTGTCTGTTGTGAATTGCGTGTCCCTGTCAGGTCATGGTAGTTAACACAAACAAAGCGGCCAGGTGCTTGGGCCTTACTTCCTAGTCTCCAGTCCCCTGACTGTCAGGGACACCCTCCACCTCCAAAAGCACATCTCTTGCCCTCCGCACTGCACCAAGTGACACATTCTATCCACCAAATCCTGTGCTACAAACACACAGAGCAAAAAAGTGCAGGCATGGTAAATTTTTCATGCATATGATATTCAGGCTACAGCACATCCGCCTATGTTAACCCAGGAGAGCGAGAGAGGGGGGAGCTTTGAAGATGGATTACCAGATCACGTCACAAAAAAGAGGCTGCAATGAGCAAGCAGCAATTTCAGGAAAAGGCACTCAAAGTGAGTAGTGTGTGTGAGGAGAGGAATACAGATGCTCATTTGGAACAAAGAGGTTATTTTCATGGCTTCAATTCAGAAGAATACTGTGTAGTAATGCTGTCAAATACTTTAAACCCCAAGCTAAAAGCCACTCTTTATTCTCAGAAATGATAAACACAGTCATGGCCTTAAGTTGGAAATTATAGAGCTCTTTACAAATTCAAAGCTAAGTTGTGATAACACATGAATTTTCACCTTTTCCATTATGTTTTTTTTTTTTTTTTTTTTTTTTTTTTTTCAACTTTACACTAATGCACCAAAAATGTTTTAATGTGTATTTAAACCATAGACAGGAGCTCTTGTGACATCTGTGTTTTAAGTGTTATATCTTCTACTCTTATTTCTGTAATTATTTGTGCGGTGCTCTTTTTGATAAATACTGTGGTACACTGAACAGCACTAGGCCCCTACTAGGGGCATGCCGATGGTATTCGTACGAGTTATGATGCTGTATTAAACATGTATTTTGTATGCCGAGCCTGTGGTTTGTATCCTTTGTGACAGAGCAGTGATGAAGAGGTTAGGTTTGAGATGCTGCTCAGTTTTACTCCTGCTGGCAACCAGACTGCAACAAACAAACAAACAAAGCTTTTTTTGTCCTTGAATGACAAGGCCTTGCTGATGCAGTTCCTCCTAAATAAGGAAGGACCAGGGTAACGAATGCTCAGTTCTCCATCCTGCCAAAAACTGCATTACTTTACCACTTTACCCCCAATGGGTGCCCTTGCCTGAAACAAACTATCTGGGCGTGCTCCCAGCAAAAGTGAAATACACCCCAAAGAGGGACTGTGGAAGGAAACTGGTAGTCCGAGGGTGTCAGGGAAAAAGGACCCCATTCACAAATCAGGGGCAGGGGCCATTATCATAAGCTCTCCAAAATGAATGGCAATTCATCACATCTATGGCTGGCAGTTCTCTCTTTTTCATCTCAAGGACGACATGTAGGAGAATATATGAAGATGGCTCTAACAGCAGCATGGTTACAACTCTTATGGCTTTCATTCACCTACACTAAAAACTGCATTAATAAACAAAGCTTTAATGGATAGCTTATATGTTCGCCGGGTTAGTTTTAGAGATAGTACAACACAGTTTCACCGCATTTCCTAAAAATGAACAGAGTTCACATTGTGCGCCTGAATAGTGTAAAGACCACTTGCTTTCCTTATATACAGTGCTGTGAAAAAGTATTTGCCCCTTCCTGGTTTCTTATTTTTTTTGCATATTTGTCACACTTAAATGTTTCAGATCAAACAAGTTTAAATATTAGACAAAGATAACCCAAGTAAACACAAAATGCAGTTTAAGCGATGATTTTATTTATTAAGGAGAAAATAGCTATCCGAACATACGTGGCCCTATGTGAAAAAGTAACTGCCTCCTAAACCTAATAACTAGTTGTGCCACCCTCAGCAGCAACAACTGCAATCAAGCATCTCTAAATCTCTATTTATAAGCACTTTGCTCTTGTTTATTTATTTTTTTATCTCTTTTCCTAATGCACATTCCCTTGCTTGTTGAGATGTATGTACACATTGAAAGCCGCTGTACCAGAGTCAAATTCCTCGTATGTCCGACACACCTGGCCAATAAAGCCGATTCAGATTTTTTTTAAACCCATTCAGAGGTTGTGCACTTCAGCTTGAGGTCACAAACTGATGGCCGGACATTCTTCTTTGGGATTTTTTGATAGAAAGCAGAATTCATGGTTCCATCAATCAGAGCAAGTCATCCAGGTCCTGAAGCAGCCAAGCAGCCCCATCACACTACCACCACCATATTTGACTGTTGGTATGATGTTCTTTTTCTGAAATACTGTCATACTTTTACACCAGATGTAACAGGACGCACACCTTCCAAACAGTTCAACGTTTGTCATGTCAGTCCACAGAATTTCCCTAAAGTCCTGGGGATCGTCACGATGTTGTAGTGGTCGAGGTCTGATGTGAACTAAATCAATTTATTTTTCCGGCAGCTCTCAGCTTAAAAGCCACATCATTTACATAACACAAAATTGTATAAGTCAATATAAAGCAATGAGCAAATAAAAAGGGATGTATGAGACCTAATCAGGTCAGCAGCATGTTAGCAGCAAAAGAGTGTAGTAACATTATAAGGTGCAGCTCAGTGCAAATCTCAGTCTTTAGGAAGAGGTGTGAGGTCCAGTGTTCTGTGTCTGTCCATAGCGGGGAGGTTATGTGTGTGACTAGGGGAGTGTGTGTGTGTGTGTGTGTGTGTACCTAGAGGTTAGGGGGGTGATTGATTTCAGAGCTCTGGGGAAGAAGCTGAGAGGAGAGTCCAGCACGTTTCAACTTCCTGAGGAAGAAGAGCATTTTCTGGGATTTCTTCACCAGGTAGGATGTGTTCAGAGACCAGGTCAGGTCAGAACTTGATGCCCAGGAACTTGATGTTATCCACTTGCTCCACCACCTCCCCATGTATGAGAAGAAGAGTATGCTTTGTCTTCCTGGACCTCCTATAATCCACAATGACCTCCTTAATCTTGTTGGTGTTCAGGACAAGATTGTTATCTGAACACCACCTTGTCAGGTGCTGGATCTTCTCTCTGTAGTGAGTCTCATCATTGTCTGAGATGAGACCCACTGTGGTGGTGTCGTCTACGAACTTCACAACTGTATTTGTGGAGTGAATGGCATGACAGTCATGGGTAAACAGAGTGAAGAGAACTGGGCTGAGCACACAGCCCTGTGGTGTGCCTGTGTTCAGGATCAGTGTGGATGATGTGCAGCTTCCGATTCTCACCACTTGAGGCCTATTAGTGAGAAAGTCCTTAATCCAATGACACATCATTGAAGGCATTCCCAGACGGTGCAGTTTCAGTGCCTGGGATTACAGTGTTGAATGCCAAACTGAACTCAACAAATAACATCCTACCATAAGTGTTAGGGTGCTCCAGGTGGGACAGGGCTGTGTCAAAGAATCAGTCAGTTTTGGTCATACAGTCCAGTCAGTCCAGAGTCAGGTCGGTCCACTCCCAGAAAGCACACTCACTCCACTACCGCAGCACACTGCACCACTCAATCTACCTCTTTATGTTCATAGCTCATTTTTGGCTCTAACGTCTATTCCCGAACTTAGCTTCCCGTCTTCTCTTTTAGGAGGAAACACTCTCTGAAATGTTCCCTAAAACAGGAAACAGCTTGACCTTTGTGTGTGTCATTTTGACACACGCACACACCATTCTCAGGACAAATAATCTAATCCAATTCAAAACCAATCCTCTGATCCCATATTTTTCTAACTTATCCATTAATAACTCATGATTGATTGTGTCAAATGCTTTTTTTAGGTCAATAAATATTCCCATCGTGTATTTCCTCTCATCCATAGCACTTGTTATGTCCTCCATTAGGTCGGTAATGGATAGCTTTAGGTTTGGATAGCTTTTTTACATTAATAAATAAAATCATCATTTAAAAACTGCATTTTGTGTTAATTTGGGTTATCTTTGTTTAATATTTAGATTTGTTTGATGATCTGAAACATTTAAGTGTGACAAATGTGCAAAAAAATAGGAAATCAGGAAGGGGGCAAATACTTTTTCACAACTGATTATGTCTACATAAGCCATTCCTAAATCAAAAGCAAAAGGCAACCAGAAGCACATGGTTATTTTCTGAACTAACCTCCCTATTATTCACAGTCCCCCTATGGATGGTATTGAAGATCTCATCACTCAGAGCTTCATGCCCTAAAAAAAGAAGGGATTGTTGTTATCTAATACACACATAGTCAGGGCCAAAGGCTGAAGCTGAAAGTGATTAAAACACACCCACTGAGCACATTAGCATTCACAGTGCACCAGAAGCTGCTATTTTGAATGTCCTGTGGAAAGCAGTCTGACAGTGACAAAGACTATGAAGGTCTGTGTGCTTTCTGGGCATCCAAAATATGAGTACTGACAGTTGACGTCACAAAGACAAACTCAAAGCACATCCAAAAAACTAGTGGTGGAAAAAGTATTTTGTTTCCTTACTTAAGTAAAAGTAGCAAAGCTACGGTGTAAAAATACTTGGAAAAAAATGTTCCTCTGTGCCACACACCTTTGTTGTTGATCAAAAACACATCAGCTAAACAGCCCTATGGGAGTTGAAACTCTCCTCCTCCATCTTCCATGTACTGTCTGTTTCATTTGGTTTTCTCTACATATCCAGCTTATAAATTAAGCCTGAGCATCAAAGTAAGTATGGGACTCACCAAATGCCTGTAGCTTCCTCCGGTCAACTGCTGAAACAGTGGAGTGAGAGTTCTGCCTCCTTGCTTGCAAGATGATGAATTCCATTGCCTGTGACAGACAGCAACATCAGAATGTTTTGTCTTATAATGTCTTCTTTAACTTGAACATCTGAATTAAAACCTTTTTTCCTTCCAAAGAGAAAACATTTGAAACTCCCTCAAATGGAGAGCAATGTGGAAAGTCTCACAAGCTGTACACTGGACAGCTGAGGTGTCATTGAGTTCTGGGGAACAATAATGCACCAAAAGTATAAACATCAACATAACACGTGTACTCATCTTACAGAGCCTTATGGCAACTTCAAAACCTGGTAATAGAGGTCTGCACAGGGCAGACTGGCACTGTCCCACCAGACCCACAACAGATGTTGTGGCATATGTAAGGCTATTTTTTCCTTTCTTCACGGCTGTGTATATCTAACTTGCAATGCGCTGAACAGGCTACTGTCTATGCAGAAAAGCATCAAACTGTTATTTCACCTACACTTGTTTCATTCAAGCAGCACTTTTGTATCTTTTACAGAGTTTTTCAATCAGAAGACACTTTGTGAAAAGTGAAAGATGTATGCAGCAGACTACAGATTGCAAACTGCTGGGCAGGCTCACTACAGTGAATTACAGATGTGAACAGCTGTGGTGCAGAAATCAGCAGGTGCAAGCAGTGTGGTCTTTAAAACATGACATGGGTTTATCTCCACACACTTTGGGAAAAAGAACTTCATTTCTCAGGTACGCCTCAATTCTAACATATCAACATATCAAATTAGTTTAAAAGATTGTCTCTAAAAATAAACACTACATACTTGGCAATAAAGTGTATGCTTATGCTTATAAATAAAGCAAGGTTATACAGATATGTAAAGCTCTCATTGGATTCAGAACCTCTTCTTATGTTTGAAACAGCAACATACATTTTTACAAAATAAATTCTTGCTTTTCATAACTTCAAGCTCAAACTTCCCTCTCTGTAATGAAGGCTTTTTCTTGGAAAATGAACTGAAGAAGCTAGAAGATTGAGACAGGTAATCGCCATAGTGACAAGCTCAGAAACATTCACTTGATATGGTAACAACAAATTAAACATACAGTATATTCTATTCTTGCATCTAATGTTCAATTATTAAAACAACTAATCACTGATCCTGTAATACCTGTTTTTGTATACAGGGCTATCCATGAAACCAACAACAAACAATAAAGTTCCACAAACAGCAAGTTGAAATTGATGAGGTTTGCCGGGGAGACACAGGTAAAACACCAATTATTGGGTATGCTTACAGTTAGCAACATGAAGACAGGATCATGAAAACAGCTGTCAGACAAACTGGCAGGCAAGCCTGGCATCAACAATACATACATTAAAAACTGGTCTTCTATGGAAACTCAGATAATCTGACAAAGGATTTGTCATCTCTGTCTACTAGTAAACCTAAAAAGCTAATGAGTAACAACTGTGCAGGCAGATGGGAGATACAAAGAACACTCCAGTGATGAGCACAACAAAACAAACTCCCTGAGGACACACAGTGGGCAGGTGAGGTGAACCCTAAAATGTTAGTCAACTAAATCTCCTATACATCAACAATAAACCTGCCTGAATTTTAGACCCCATCAGGACTGTGTAGGTGTGACTGTGCCTGACTGGCATTTCCGTCACTCTACTTTTAGTTTTGTTAACTTGCCAGAGTAGGACAAATTACACCTTTCCTGAAACTGTGGGCTCCATAAAAAGAGAAACAGAAAAGGAAACTGTAGTTTACTTGTATTCCTTCTGGCTCAGTGCTGCAATCTGCCGCCATAGTGACACTTCAATTATTTTTAAAAAATAAGTAGGCCTATAATATTTTGTTCTTACGTCACTGTACAATGTCCTCCATAATATAATGTTGAAATACTAAAATACTCAAGTGTTTTTTTTTTACAAGATAGTTCTTTTTTAATGACATTTCTAGTGACATTCAGATTTTGCACACTTACATTTTAATTCACTTTAGTTACATAAAATATTAACACAGTGTCAGAAGAGTTGTGCCACATTCTGATAAGTCAGTCTTAGAGCTGTGTGCAGTTGGAAATAAAAGCCTCAAGAGAATGACCTAGAGCTGAAACGATCTGCCAATGGCACTAACTTGGCAAACATGGCGTGGAAATGTAAAAACTATCGTGATCACTCCCTCCCTTACACACTATGACTGTCTCAGTTCTCAGTCTTAATGCCAGCTACAGGGGAGAAACTCAGAGCATCATAAAGCTGGATGGTTATTTTGCAGAAAATGCTGAGACTTTACAGTATGTTTATCGTTTTAATTTTATGTATTGTTTAATACTGAGGATTTGAATCGTGTTTGATTCAACTCTGGACAGTGAGAATACTAAGCCACAGTTAATAAACCGAATTATCTCCCAATAAGATAAAGGGTAGCATATGTCTCATAAAATAGAAACTTTTGTTTTTAAATAAAAATCTAATGTTTACTTGTCATCTTTCAGTTACACAAGCATGTCAGTATTTGCACTCTCAACAGTCACTGATGACGGCTGCACTTCCAGTAGTGAATGCTGAGTCAAAGGGGGCTTCGAGTCACCTTGTGGTGATGATACAATAGACTGCAAAGCCTCGGTGCTCCAGGAAAGCCTCGTTTGGCCATCACTGGGCTACTTACAGTGCGCGCCAGGAAATTTCAAACGCTTAAAACATGTTTATACAACCAATTTAAATTGAGGACAAGCTCACTTCTTCATTTTATTTTAGAAAACAAAAATCCTAGCGATAATAACTGTAATGACAGGTGGTGACCTTGGGGTGTCACTGTGGGGAGACACATAATGTGATACGGTATTAGGGTAGTACACGAAAGACAGAGAGAGTTACACAGTTATGTTCTGTTATGTATGGTGGAGGGGGGTGGAAATAAAGAGTCCGAACACTGAGAACTCATGTTGGACTGGAACTAATTCTTTTATGTCTGTTGGAGGCATACACAGACATTACAATAACTACCTTCGGACATTCATAACAATTAAGTATAACAGGACAAGCAGACCAAAGCAATATGGCGACCCGGTGTGACACATCACAGAAACGCCAACGAGTAGGCTACGGATACGCCTGACAAAACAAACTATGCGTGTGTCCCAGCAGACTTAACAGTAAAATATGTGTCGGTTAACAAATACTGTATATCTGTCCCTGCCATTTTACAGCGACTTATGAAAGAACTGACCTGTTTGCTACGCTTCCTGAAGTTCCAGCCACAGAGCGGCCATCTTCTCCGGCGTTCATTACGTTAGTCCAGTTTTTGTTCCCAGTTCTGCTGAAATAGCATATAAAGACATTCTCTTTCTTCATGCCTTGGAGTAAACTCCTTTGTATGTTTTATGGTGAAAAAGACTGCCAAAAGTACATGTTTCACCCGTAATATTTTTACAGTTGACGGATTCAGGAAGACCTGTGGTCAGCACCTGTCAGCCAGGTGAGGGCGCGTGCCTGGCACCTCAGCAGTTATTATGTTCACCGAGCAACGTGTGGCACACAAAATCACTTATAAACAGTAACTGAAGACTTTTATCTACTTTATTCAGATCCCCATTAGCTGTCACAGGGGTACAGCTACTTTTTCTGGGGTCCACTCTTGAAAAAGATACAAAACTTGAACCCATTCAACTCAATTTGTGTTATCACAAGGGCAAGGGCACTCATGAAGGAATTATAAAGATATATAGATTATCTTAATATAAGCCTGATCAAGACTGCATGCATTGCATACTTTCTTCTGTTCACACTGAGCTGTATAGCCTACTGCAACATAGAACATAATAAGCATTAAGCCCACTGCAGTATTCTGGTCCAGTATGGTGGACTAAGCTAAAGACTGTTGCCTTTGCCTTTTTTTTTGTATTTATATTGCTGTAACTCCGACAGAAGTAACAGGCCTTTTAGCAATAACACCATAATTATAAATGTATATATTGCCTTTGTGTTGAATTTAAATGTATACAATGAAATAAACCCTGAAGTTCAGGTTTGGTTTTTTAAAAGATCCTTCTGGTCACAAAAGAGGCCTTTAGGGTATAGCTAAACTGAGCTGCTGGATGGAGCGTGTTTGCTTTTTTTGATTCAGCATGTAACAGTCTCCTTCTGCTGGAGTCAAAGCTTAGTGCACAAAGCTAAACAACAATATGTAAGCAGAAGCCCTCAGGTAAATAATCACCACCTGCCCCTGCTGTCAGTCACACATTAAAGACAATGCCAATGTTAGGGCAGTCTTTACAATTTGTAATGATTTTTTTTTTTAACTTGTGATGAAACATTAACAAAGTGTTTTAAAGCCCAGTGTCAAATCTATAGCACCTAGTGGAGACTCCAAGCCACACTTACATTAAGACATTCAGAATTTAACTTGAGATATGAGTCATTTTCAATTTCAAAATCAGTTCTTTCTGCATTTATTGATTAGGTCATGAATTTAGCTAAGATCTTGCTATGATGTGAAGTGAACTCAACTAAGCTGAATCCAGAAACTCTTTGGTGTCCATTCTGCTCATTTTCACTGATAAAACTGCCTCTGCCTGACAATGCACCACATTTCCAAGAAGGTTTTCACTAAGTAAAACCTCTCGATAGTAAAAATGTGTCATTTCAATAACAGTTTATGGCTATGCAGATTCTTTACATCCAGTAAAACCCAAAAAGCTAAGCCTTAAAAACCCTTTAATTGTAGTGTACTGTATTGTCATGATCTAGAGTCAAACACCCCCAAAAAGCAGCTTGAGGCTTGTAAATCTCCCTCCCAGCAGAACATATCTAATCAAGTTAGCTCTGTCTGTTTGTTTCTACATTGTTCTGCCAAAACAACAGAGCAGCAGGGCGTCATGGTGATTAAGGAGACCGCCCTTCAACTGGAGGATGCTGTGCTCAGGGCCCCCGTGCTGGCAAGCATCTGCCCCATTGTTGTGTGTCTCTGAGCAACACAGCAAAGCCCTACCTGCTCAAGGGGGCTCTCTTTCCTTTGCCACCTTGGAGTTCTATCACACGTCTCACGAACTTTGGGGAAATGAGCATATACTTTGAAATGTAGATTATGTGTGGTTCCACAGCATTTTGGCACACATCCTTCAGAATAACTGATTTGTGGTGTAATTTCTTTTTCAATACATTCACTATTTTCTACTCATAGCTCCCCCAGCCATGCTTGGCCTGTTTGGCCCCTCAGTAGGAAAGAGGTGGGTTTTTACTACACACACAAAAACTGATATTACACAAATATACTTTCTAGTAAACTGACATTTAGTGGCTAATCAGCCCAAATCAGTGCCATTTTGTCACTGATACATGAGAACTGAACTTCTTGACTTCTACAACCAGACTGAGAAATTCCAAAGGGATAATGTCAATAACACATTTATTCCAATTGAAAAAACCTGGATTATCATTACAACTGTATCTGCTGCATCACTGTGCCGAACATCCACCTGAGACAGCTTTGTCTATACAATTAAAAGCTCTTTTCAAATAATGAAATCATAAAAAGGGATGAAAAGTCAGGCTGATCTGACAGGAGAAAGGGTGATTTTGGTTTATTAATTCATAATCACCCTAAATTAATGATTGAGTGAGACTGAGAGGCACAGGACATATGGAAAAGAGAGGGCCGCAGAGGCTCCCGGGTGCCTGGGGTGCTTTGAGAAATGAGAGTAACTCATTGCCTTGTCACACATAAACATGCCTGTATGCATGCCCATAAGCATGATAACACACATGGACTATCCTTATATGAAAATGTGTGACAAGGAAATGGTTTCACCTTTATTCAGCATTCAGACCACAGCAGACAATATTTTTTGCTCTTTAAATCTTAGTGGTTTGAATGTTGACAGCCTAAGGGAACTTAAATAATGAATACAAGATATTTACTCCTCCCTGGATGGTAAATTGCAGAAGGAATCCTTCAATTGAGGCCCTATTCTCTTTTCCTTTCCTCTTGCTTTCCCTTTATTTACCTTTTTCCTTTTTGTCTTGACATTCCTAAAAATATCAGTTCAATTAACAAAAAAAAAATTCAATTACCCTTGAATACATTGTTGCTGATTTACGTGATATGCTTTCTACTTCAACTACTCAGCCATTCACTCCATATCTTTAAACTAGATCATGGTAAATAGACACCACAAGTGTAGACCGCAACCGAAATGAAAACTGCCTCCTCAAAAATTCAGCCCTGAAGCAAAAAGCTGAGGGTTTCTTTTCTTTCATTGACCAGAAGGATTATCTGGACAAGCCACAAAGAAATCTTTGTGGATTCGTTTCTTGGTCTGAGAATATTGCACATCCTATCTTCTGACATACAATATAACCAAGGGATGCTGGAATAAATGCCCAAACTGTGTCAGTGTGAGCAGCCTCTGTCTGACTGCTATCAACATGTACAGCTGGAATAAAAAAGGAGAAGAAAACACCTTCATCCTCTGGATGCCTTGCTGGTATTTTGTGAAAATGAAACACTTCAACCCCTAGAAACTGCAAGCTTTTTTAGGCTTAAGTCTGGAGATTTAGGAACAACAGCTGGCCATTTTTACATCTTTTGTTTTCAATTTGCTCCCCAGCATGAACGCATGAACATATCAGCTCATGAAAGGGAAATCTTTTAGAAAATATCAGGTATCCAAGTCATGCTCTTGAATGAATAGGTACTTACTTCAACTGCCTAAAGAGGCCTCCAGATTTCAAAACATATAATTGTGGCAAACAGGAATAGAAATGACACGATAGTTTCCAAATGTTTCCAAAACTGACTCAAAATTCAAAAGCTAACTGATACAAACTTCTGAAATCTTTTATCATGTTTCTTCTAGGCATACCCCATTAATTCCATGTTAGTGATGCACACAGCAGTATTTTAGGCTTTTTGACTTAACTGGGAGCATCATGCCCATCAAACCCTGGCACTGAATGCCCATATGTATGTACTGCAAGCCAAGATGTCTAAAATAACGCTTCCCATTCTGGCAAGTCTGTTGATTCTACATAAAACAGTGTGTTGAGTATGTGAGATCAGGCTGTAGAAGTACATGTATTAGTATTACCGTTAACAGTAATTGGAATGTATCCACTCAAAGATTTCACATAGTTCATAAGAGACTAACATAACTGACTCTCTCCATGTTGTTCTCCATCGAAGCTACAAGAAACCTCTGATCGTGATGCCCCAAGTCTGATCCAACAACTCGGAATGAACTTCAGTCTGTAACTCTAAGCTCAAGCAAGCTGTGGTTCATGGGAAGGAAATGTTGCAGTACCTTGAACTAATCAAGCAAGACTACTGAAAGAAAGAGCAGAGGGCACAGATTTGTGAATGAAACAATCTTCCTGCTTGAACTTGCACCAAGCTTCATTTAGCTGCTATTGATAAAGAATAATAGAGACTTAACAGCATGAATACGTGCTTAAACACAGTTTGTGCCCATGGGTGCTGAAGGCTAATTCTATTTCAGTGCCACATGTTTTTGACCATTTACACCTAAATTCTTTTTTGCTTAGCTAATCATAAAACTGATTAAGGGCAACAGCAGTAGCACAATATGTACCAGATGAACGTTTATTACAGTCAACATGTGAGTTAGCAAACAGCACTATGGTTGTACTGGCACAGCATTACAGTATCATTTTACCCTCCAAGAACCCCTGTAAAGTGCATATCTTTAGCACATGAGGCACGGCTGATCTTGGGTGGCTTTTCATGTGTATTTGAGTTTGTCAACAATACCAGATCTCTTTAATAGGTCACAGGTTCTCCGAAAGCACCTGGTCACTCCACCCTCAGTCAGCAAAACAGGAGGGAAGCAATCGCTTTCAAGAAAAACAGAAAACTTACACGCATTATTCCATGACAGTTATGATAATTCTGTAGTTCTTTTCGTCACGGGCAGCTGTCAGAGATCCCTGATATCTACAACTTGAGAATACAAGACTGACTTGAATGCTTTTTCCCACTCTGCTGGTCCTGATTACAGTCCATATGATATGACAGAAATACAACAATAGCATATTCGCCATTTATCTCTGTTGTACAGGTGCTCAGAATCACTCTGTGACAACAGCAGTCATAGCCAAGTTATCCAAACTGAATACCTCTGATGTTCACATAAACATAAATGACTTCAGGCACTGAGGTACTCTGCATTTTCCACATAGATAACATTTTCAGAAACTCATATCTGACCTCTTTCCCCCTGCCACAGAGGAGCAGAGAGCTGGTGAGGAGTCTGTTAATGCCACAGCTCAGACTCTAACTTGCTGCTGTGTTGATATTTTTTTTTTTCATTTTAAAAGAATAAAGTATATGGGCTGAGAATTTTGGTTCCTCTCTGTAAAGCTCTAATCTTGTAGGAAATATCCTACCTAACTTCTGTGTTTGAGGATATTTTTCAGACTGTAACGTAAACATGTGCAAAACTCCTACAGAACCACCGTGGAAACAATCACTTGTCAAACTTGTTACTTGCTCTAAACACTAACCAGTTACCTTCTCAAATCATTGAACTAATTATATTCAATGACATTCCATACAGAAAAAATAAAAGCTTAACAACAATTACACACCTACAGGAAATGTTCTAAACACACAACACAATATTTCCTGGATAAAAGGTGGAAGTTGTTCTGTCAGGGAACAAATACCTTGAACAGCGAGATTAATAGAGCAAACCTTTTGTCTCAACAGTTTTTCTTGCTCTATGTGCCTTTAGCTAGCATGAAGACAAGATTTAATAACATACTGTATTAATGGATGCACACACACACAAGTTGCTCAGCTAAAGATACAGATCTTAGAACCAGTTTATTAGCAGTAAGACAAAGAGAAGTACCAGAAGGAAAGGGAATAGAGCACATGGTTTTTAGTTCTATATAACAGGAACCCAAAAGGATAAAAAGAAACACATAGTGACTTGTAATTTGAGTGACGGTAACAGCTTGTGCTATCCCTTTTATTATTTCTTCTCTCTTTTTTTACTCCTCTTTGGGGAGGCAGTAACACTTTCAGGTCACTTTATCCAATGCAGCAATAATAGGTGGCTTTATAATTCACACTACAGACAGACACCCACATCACTAGATAAATGACATCTTTCAAGAGCCAGCTCCATACAGCTTTGGACTTAGGCAGAAAAGCCACTTAACTCAAAACAGGCTGTGGGAATAAGAGATAGGACTCTGTCAATCTGGGAGGTATTTGTGTTTGGCTTCATTCTTGGATCCTTTTGTAATACTGAAGGGATAGTATTGCATTTCTTTAAAGACACATTTAACCATACTACCTGCATCTGAACATGCTTAAATTAAACACCTTGCACATTTGGTGTGGAGCTTTTTTAAATCAAGCTTGCATTTAACTGTAGAGTTTCATAAGATAAAATAAATGGTCAGTGATTTTAGAGCACAATTATCTCGACATGCATTCTTGCAGATGGCTGCTTTTATTCCCTAACCCAGAATTTGCAGTTTACAATTTACAGTAAAGCACAGAGCAGAGGGAGCTTGGGAGCACAGATGTAGCCTTTATCACTGGATCAGATAACACTGATAATTGTGAAGTCTCTGCTGCACACATGCACCCACACAAACACAGTGCACATCACATCCTGTAGCCTGCACTGCCACAGTGGGACACTTCAGGACAAAAAGCCACCACCCTGAAGTCAGAATATGATGAGAAGAGTTTCTTTTTTGAAAGACCAGAGAAAATCTAACAAGGACCTGGCTCAGCATCTGTCAGTTACATCTGGATGCCAAGTCGGTCCTTCCACAGTCTGAAGAAGCCTGATCAGGAACAGCCTTTGTGGAAGGACAGCTGCCAAGAAATCACTTTTTCAGAAGGAGGACAAGGAGAAAAGGCTGCATAACCTCACAAAGTGAAGACCAGTGGAAAAGAGGACTATGGAGTGATGCCATGTTCAGGTCCAGTCATCGACACTATGTGAGAAGACGACTTGGAGAGAGGTGGCATTTTTTGTTCTAATAATGTTGTTTTTAATATTGTGTACATATGTCCTGTATTCTCTGGTTCTTAATAAAGAGACAGAAGTACATAGAAATAATCATTATAGTCTGGCTAAAAGAGCCAAACTAATGGTGGGCTAAGACTTTTGCACAATACAAGTGCTGTACATCACAAAGTAATTTAAAAATTACTGTATGTCTCTGGGGGGGCATACAGACACCTACCTAAGAATCTCAGTCATCATATCTACAGGACCAAAACAGGACTTTGTCAGCACCTTCCAAGCAGTAGACCCCGTGCTGCTGCTGCTGCTGCTAGTACTGCAGCTGCCATATGTGTCTCCATTTTTCATGTACCTGCTGATGCCACTCATCCCAGCTCATAATGGAAGGAGTAAATATCAAAAAAGTGCACTTAGTGTTCCCTCACAGAGGTTTACCAACAAGAGGTATGAGGCCAAAGCTGCTGAGGCTGCTTGGCTTGTTTTCTTGCTGCTATCCTCGTCGAGATTGACTTGTTTACCTTTTCTATTGCCATCTACACCCCCCACATCCAAACCTCCCCCCTGTCTTAAGAGCCTGTCTGCCAGCAGAAGCCCTGTACCTCACTGTGCGCTTATCAGACAGTTTATCCTTTTCCTGTGGGCACTGTCCTCCATCTGTGGCTCTGACAACCAATATCCATGCTGAGGGGCCATTCCAAGCCACGATTTAGACACTGAGTCTTGCCAGCACTGTTCTGTCAACCCCCTCTTTCCCCTGTCTCATGTGAATTTTCCATGTGCACAAAACAGAGACAATGATTAGTTATTTTCTTTCCTTATATGCACCTTTGTGCCAACAATATTTAAACCTGACAGGCCAAATGAATATACTGTATTAATGTAGTGTGATAGAATGATAGGAAGGGGCAAATGTTTACATCCCTCAGTGCTTAGGCTCTCTCTCTTAACAGCCTGGCTACATTTGTATCTCTCAGCACTTACCAACATCCTCAAGAGGTATCTCAATATTTTACTCAGCGGAGATAGTAAATAACAAGCCAGGCATTTCCAGAGAAGGAGAACAAATTGTGAGACAGAGGGAGGATGAGGAAGAGAGGGATAGAGGACAGCTGTCTCCAGAGTGTCAGCCACAACTGCTTCCTCATTTTTAACTTGCCAACTTGGCTTTATCAGTTTTATCACCAACAAAACTCAAATGCAACAAAAGACTAAAGCAGCTTGACAGAGAAATATAGATTTTACGAATTTTGATGGGGCAGCAAAATAAGATTTAAGAAAAAAATGTCTACAGTGCCTCAGCTCTTTTCCCTGCTCCTCAAAGAAAAGTCAGAAATACAAAATAGAAAATTAAGTTCTCATCCCTGCTACACCAGTTTCCTCAAATCCAGACTAAAGGTTGTTTGTTCAGCAAAGCACATGGCCAAAAAGGCAGTGAACAGCATCCCATTTTGACTGCACAAGTCCTCCTAACTGAATTAAAGTGTGTTCTCCTTGTGACAAACGAATAAAAACAAATAAGTAAAGCAAAAATCAAGCCAAGTTTGCAGTGCACCTCCCATCCCAGCACAGCAGGTGAGCGAGAGATAAACATTTGTGCAAAGCCAGGCCGTCTAGTCTAGTCAAGCGGCTGCTACTCCTGGTTCATTTGCAGTTGCCAGCGATGTGTTAAATGACCATCTGTGATGGGGTGAGAGCTCCTGTAATGACTTCCTGTCTGGGAAGGAAGACTGGCTTGTAGCTTGTGGCTTGTAACATGAAAGGTGCAGTTGGGGGAAAAAAGCAGAGGAAATAAATGTGTTTCATGTGATAAATGTCCCATTAGTGTGGTCTCCCTGAAGTAACAGCTGACATGATAATTATCAGTGTGAGTTGTTAAATATTTAAAAGGAATGATGCTGATAATGGAAATCATTAACTTCAGACTCTCCATAATTGCAAGAAATATCTGTTTAACATTCCAATCATTATGGAGAAACATTGTCCAATGTTTTAGAACCGGTAGCAAGTTTTTTTTTCAGTTTTAGTTGCTTTGGTAAAATTTCTGATGTGTAATGAAATGATTAATTACAAGTAAAGCTGACATATGTAACATCAAATTAAAATGGCAATGGCAGCACTGAAAACAAAACCCAGTTATTGTAACCTTAAAGCCTTAACACATTTTAATTAAGATCAAGATCAGATTGCCAGCTACACCTTCAGTAGGATATCATCCACATGCCCGTCATCCTAGTCCATAAATCTTATGAAAAACACCGCCTACAAATGTGTGGGTGACACTGTGCACTTAAAGGCAATATAAAAAAGTACTGTACATGCTAACACGTCCAACAACATCACTAACAAGCATGGATGTGATGGTTATTAAGTTGTTTTGTGTCTTAGCTTGAATTTATTTGGCTGAGCATCCACAAAGATGAAAGTTATCTTGAGAAGGCATATACAGTATTTTAACCATGAGCTATAAATGTCTGGTTATCTAACATGTGCTCTGTTAGAAGAATTCTGTATGCATCTTAAAATACTGCATGTAAAATACTGTATGTGCTGTATTAGTATTCATTAATAAATATCATAATGCTCATACACATTTATATTTTTTCTTGACAATTGAAGCCAGAAAGTATGCAGATAAAATACTATCAAAAATGTTACAAATGCGTGTTTAACGTTTTGTCTATAACAAGCGATTTGTGTGTGTGTGTGTCGTGCTGTACAAACTGCACATAAATCACATTTTACAAATGCTTAAAATCGATTTTTCGTGTGCAGTTCTTTAAAAAGTACGTACACATTGTTACCTACGCATGCGTGGATCGTCTAACACACGAATCACCTTCCGCGCACACACGAATTTTTGAGAGTGTTTTTCCGCACTCTCAAAAATCCACGATCCACGAATGCACAGTGCATTTAAGGACACGTGGAAAACTCGGACATCTGAGTTTCCAAACCTGTTTCCCCAAACAAAAGTATTTACACAAAGCTATTCCAAATGGACATTACATAAAATAAACAAAAATATCTAATACATAACACGTTTTAACAGAGAACATTCCAGTTGCCTGCAGTTTGTGGTGCATGTTCTAAATTTTTATATATATTAAATATATGCTCCACGGTTTGTTGTGCTATGCTAGATAAGTGGATGGTTCGATACGTAGATTCGAAGGAGAGACAACCTGTGACTGTTTTCATGCTAAACTTACTAGCGGTGTGTATCACTAAAACATGTCCCACTGAAAAACAACAACAAACTCCGTCGGGAGGAATATGTGCATCACTAAAATATGCCCTACTAAAAAACTATAAACTCCGCAGGGCGGAAACAGGTTTGGAAACTCAGATGTCCGAGTTTTCCACGTGTCCTTAAACGCACCGTGCATTCGTGGATTGTGGATTTTTGAGAGTGCAGAAAAACACTCTCAAAAATCCGTGTGTGCGCGGAAGGTGATTCGTGTGTGTTAGACGATCCACGCATGCGTATGTAACAATGTGTACGTACTTTCTAAAGAGCATTTGTAAAATGTGTTTTATGTGCAGTTTGTACAGCATGCATTTGTGAACAGCATGACACACACACACAAATGGCTTTATACGTGCAGATTGCAGCACACATTTGTGATCCTCATGACACCCACACACACACACACAAATGGCTTGTTACAGACAAAACGTTAAACACGCATTTGTAACATTTTTGATAGTATCTTATCTCCATAAGAAAGTGTCTGAACAATATTGTTGACATCTGGTCAAAGATCATCGGTGTCAAACAGAGGGATCTGTGTTCTTTTGTAACCGCCAAGTGCATCTGCCATCATCAGTATGTTTTACTCTTTTGTAAAACTGATCGACACTCCAAATCGTTTAGACCATTTACCACTGTAATTCATCTACTAAACACTCTGTAGGACAATATAAAGTATTGCTGGTAGATGCGACTTTTAGGTGTTTATTTGTTTTTTTTTTGTTTGTTTTTTTTTTTTACATATCTTGCATTTTTGTTTTTGTTATTGTATTGTTTTCTATTGTGTAGCAACTACGCTTCAACAAATAAAAGCTCTGTAGGATTATGCAGAATATTGTTGGTGGATGTGGTTTCAGATCTCTTACATACCTCTTTCTGTCTATTGTATGTTATTTTATTGTGTAATGAGCTGCTCCAAACAAATTGCCCCTGAGAGGACTAATAAAGTCGAACTGAATTGAATATTCTTATTTTTATTTGAGTCTTTTCTTTCTTGTTTTTTGCTGCACTGAAACAGCATCAAAACAAATACTTAAATTATGTAATAAATTAAGTGTGATTCTGATGAGTATCACCAGTGAAATATACAAGAAATATAAGAAAATGCCTCCTTTTTATAATACATTATATTATTTGATTAGTATTATTAATGCATTTTCATGTAACCAGTAAATATTAAACTTAATTTTCACTACTTTGCATGTTTTTAAACAATGCATCTTGTGTTTAAAAATCTTTTTTAATGTTAAATCTTAATATGCCAATATAGATGTAAGATAAATGTAGTAAAGTAAAAAAGTACAAAAACGTTCTGTTAAATATAGTGGAGTAAAGCAGAGGCAATGCATTATTTTGCCAAAACCCAGAACAAATTGTTCAACTAAGTTTAGTTCATCAAGCTACTGTAATACTTTACAGAACCACTTCCAGGTAATTGTATTTATCTGGGAGATATCACAGTTGTCATGAACAAACACACAAGAGGCTCAGCTGTGTTGCAATGCGTGTCCAGCTAACCTCTGAAATGAGGAAGGTCTCTTCTTAGAGGCCATTTGCTGCTGTATAATTGCCCATAATCATCTTCTCACCCAGCTTGCTGTGTAATTTTATAGCTTGACAGCTCTCTACTTTTGTGTTCTACTTTCAGCATCATCAGCACTTCTGTGTTCAGGTCCTGAGGCAATAATTTAGCTTTCACTCCAGATCTTTCATGTCTATCACTGTGACTCATGATCTAAATTTAAATGGGGTGGTCACTGTGACTGAGAAGGATGAACAGCAAACATTGACTCTGGGCTGAGTCTGTATTGTGCTGCTAAGCTATTTGCAAATCTTTTTGTCTTTGTATCACTTTGACCTTGACATAAGTTAACTGGTGAGAACACAGCTGATATAGGTTTGGGCTGGCTGTGCAAAACTTGCTTAAATGTTCTGAATAAACTCCAACTGAAACAGGCTAATGAAAACACTGATGAGTTTTTATGCTTAGAGTAAACTTAATACCGACAATTTAGATTTTCTTTGGCATTCTCATACAGCAACATAAACTTTGTCAAAATAAGGTGAAGGTATTCTAGACATGCATCTGGCTGTGCAGCCGAGTCAGTGGGAGGACTCATGCCCCTGCCTGATGCCTGGATGGAGCTTATTACTTTGAAAAGAGGCAAAGTGAGGACAAGTGCTGGCCGCGAGCATTTTCCACTCAGCCATGAAAACAGCATCGCTGCCCCCGCTGTTCAGCTGTGCCTGAGTCTGCCACCAAATCAGACTGTGCTAATGACACATGACCCTGGGACAGGGCCCCTCGGGGCTGGTCAGCAACTCACCTCTGTCATTTTATGACCACTCCGCCCACCATTATACTGTCTGTATGCCTCTGTTGCCTTTCACTCACTCACACACAACACTGCCAGAGATCACAGTAAACTCAAGCTGCTACTACAAGAGCAATGTTCTGGGTAACATACTGCATTTCAGTGGGCGATGGTGGCAGGAATTTTGATGTAAAAGTATGTGAACCTTTTGGAATTGTCTTGCTTTCTACACTAAATGATCATAAAATGAGATTAGTTCTTCATCTGGGTCATGTCACAAACAAGTGACATGACTTTCTGACTTCACTGAACATACCCACTACCCTTGGATTTACTAAGAGGTTGAACCTCCTTTGGAAACAATAACCTTCAGCAAGCTCCCGTGGCAGCTGTGGATCAGACCAGCACAATGTTCAGGAAGAATACTGGACCATTCTTCCTCACAGAACTGCTGCAGCTCAGCTGTAGGATATCTGGTGTGAATACTTCTCTGAGGTCATTCCACATCATTGGGTCAACCAAATTTAATGAGTCCTTAAGCCTTTAACTGTTACTCTGTTTTGAAACCTCGATGCATGTTCTGCATTGTCCCTTATAGCCATCTTAATTAGGTGCCCATTTCTAGCTACAATACTAAATTGTCTCACTTTATAGATGTATGTGCAATATACAGTATTAACTCTAAGAGATTACTGTGTAACTCTTTCCTTTATCCTAAGTCTTTTCTACAAATGTATCCATATATGCAGATCATTCAAAGGGTTCACTTACTTTTTCTTTCCAGTGTATTTCTGATGGGTTCTCTAATTTTGTTCTTTGTTCATGCCCACTGTTTGCCTGAAAAGCACCTGAGAGTTTGTCGTGAATTTATTTAAAAAGGGAAATTAGGCAGCAAAACCCCTGTGGCTGAAGTCATGGCAACACCAACCAAGTTCACCCTAGTGTTACAGACTCAAGTGTTTTCTGACAAGATCTGTTGTGAGCATTTTTTTGACATGCTTCTTTGTGGCAAATTTTTAAAAAAATGTATTTTTGTGCAGAAACTGCTCCAGCCAAACTCTGGCTCATTTCCCAAAATTTTGATCTAATTAGAAAAACCATTAACCTGACTCAGCTGAAGGTGACATTACCAATGTCGAGTTTGTGTTTGAGATAGGTTTTACTTGCCCACAGCACCAAATTACCATCACATGTACTTGCAAGGGTTAATCATGTGTTGATGAATGCCAGCCAGCAGCTGCTGAGATTTCTAGCTCTCAAAATCCACTGTTGAGCCAGTGCTCAGTTTTTCTCCTCCATGCTTGATGCTAAATCATGTATAGCAGTGCCATCAGTGAACAAGCACTCAGCTTTGCTCTCCAGCCAAAAAAACTTACAAATAATAAATAATTATAATAGTAATCTGCATTCTACATTATGACATGTTACTGAATGTCTTTATATCATACTGTACTTAACAATACATAACATTCAACTTCCATAGGAACAAGTGCAGTATCCCTCCCAAACAAACCACCAGCAGAGTGTGATCTCTGTTGTAATTAGATTTGCTATTATGAAAAATTGACATTTGCAAGCCCCAGTACCTCAGTGGACACTTGTACCTTCTGTAAATTATAATGAAACTATTCTGATTATTTTAGTTTTCAGTGTATCAAATAAACAATAATCTTATCACACCACTCTGCAAAACTGCACTGCACAGCTAAAGTACGACTGATCTATGTCTAACTGAGGAGTGACACCACAAGGGTGACAACTCCAGCCTAGTCCTACTGTACACGTATGTATCACACATCTTCCTAGCAATAGAACTGAACGCTAAGCATTTTTCTTTGTTTAGCTCAATATAAATGTGTTTCCAGCATTATTGCTACCAAAAAATATAAAAACTTGTGCAAAAAAGAGGGATTTAGTTTCTAGATAGAGGTCAGTAGGAAACTATTAATCTTTAATTCATTTATGTGACTGTTTTGAATGTGCCACAGTGCATCTGCATTTTCAACTATTTTGGCTATGGGCTCAAAACAAAAAGCTCTGTGCTGACCAGCACTGGACAACAGATAAACAAATACATTTAATAAATTATGAACAATAATAATATTTGTATGCACCATCAAAAAACTCCAAGAACTTGGGACAACAGTTGTGACGTTTTGCCTCACAGAGCTGTGAACCTGATCCAGAGGCCACCTTGGGACAGAGAAAGTGAGGGAGGAAGAAAGACAAACACAAGAAGAAGAAAGGAATTGACAGCCGTGTCTGACTGGCAAAGCCAAAACGCACGAGCACCTTGTAAAAATATCAGGCCTGTAATTAATTATTTCACGCATATTTAACATCCTCTTTATTCATGAGCACCTGCTTCCACTGACCTAAGGGGCATCGGAACCAGCCAGCATTTTAAACATTTGCCGTAGTGAGACGAGATTCTAGAGCCAAACATGTTGCACTCATCTAAACCGGTCTGAGATGATTAGTTTTGACAGTATCATTACATGGTTGCTCACTTAGAAACTCATCCTGCTGAGTGCTGCTCACTCTTTGTCACTAGTCAAATGTATTTTAATATGCTTGAAAATGTACTGTGCATCCATGCTAAGCATCAGGCAAGTTACCGCTGACCCTCAGTTTTGTTAGGGTAGATGGAAAGGAGAGACTTGCATGATAAAAATGTTTGGTCTTATAAAGCAAACATAATTCACCTCCATCCATAAGACACACCTCCATCAGCCAAATCCCACTGGAATTTATGTCCAGAAGACCAACGCACAGACTACTCACATATGACTTGTGGCATGTATTTCCTCATCCCTTTCTGTATCATCTTGTCTGCCTCTCTCCACTGTGCATCTTTAAAAAAATCTTAAAACACAAATATCTTCACAAAAACTACATATTGTTGTAGTTAACTTTTAGCCATTCAGCAAATTACTTCACTCTTCTGTAAATGAAAAACCTAACTAAAGTTACTGGGCTCACTCACTGGAAATATCTGCGGTTGGAGAATAACTCAAATGTTTTATTCATGCTAAAAACTGTTTGACATCAAAGCCTCAAATAACAATAAAATAGAAATGTGATATATTGATTTTTAAAATGAGTGGTTTAAGTGCAGCTCTGAAGTGCAGTCAACAGAGAGGGCTCTGATTACATTTGCATGTGAATTTTTGAATTTGAGCCGCATTTTGCAATCTCAGAGGAAGAAATGTGAAAATGACAACAATTAACTCAAGATACTGTTGATACTACTGTGACTTGATTAAAGAGTAGTTTGACATTTAGGTAAAATGGTAATTTGCTTTCTTGCCATGATTTACATGAGAAGACTGATTCCACAGCCAGCAATCGATTGGTTTTGCTTAGCATACAAACACCATGGAAACAGGGGAAAGAATTAGCCTGGCTCTGCCTGAAGGTAACAAAATCCATCTACCAGTATTTCTGATGCTCGCTAATTAAAACATTATACCATATTTAGGCTATTTAAGACAAGCCCATAACCCCTGCTTAAAACCATCAACCGTCATTTTCACATCTTGATGCAAAACAGATAAGGAGTAAATATTTTCCCTTAACCTTTCACAGTCTAACAATCACTGCACCACTGGTCTCAAACTCTGACCTCACATTACAACTGGTTTGCATAAGCTAAACTCCAGTGTGAATATGTACCATATTCACACTGGAAAGCCAGAATCCATACAAAACCTGCTTGATTTCTGAGTGTACCATTTATGAATACTCCTGTCCCGTAGTGCACACAGAGGGAATGAAGGAGCTGATGGAGGAGCTGCTGAAGGCAGCAAAATATTTAAAAAAGAAAAAAAAAAGAAAATTGTGGAGGTCACTGAATCAGCTCTAGGAATATATATAAGTAGGTATTTAATCTTCAGAAGAACACTCCTGTCTTTGTGACAAAATTATTTTGAAGGTCCACTCACTCACTTCAGCAGCACATTCAGCTGCAGCTCAAGGCCCTAATCAGCAAAACCATTGTTCCCAAACTCAAGTGTGAAAATTTCAAAGCTAACAAAATAAAACAAACAAGTAAAGTACACAGCAACCTGCAAATCCATAAACTCTCTGTGATGGTTGATACAAAATACACCTTTTTCTCAGCAGACCTCTTAGGGTTGTCAAAGAAGGAAAAGAACACCTTCAGTTATAATAACATTAACAATGGTTCAGCTCTGTTTCAGCGCCCCAGTAAGAAAAATCAGTGAGCTAGGATGACCCATACCAGACCTTGGAACTTGCACGATTAAATGAAATCCATGATTAATGTTATTAACTCCTGCTATGACACGTCGAAATGTCTGCTGGGAAAAAGGTCTATTGTGCATCCTGGCTCAGTGGCACGGCTTATGGGGACACTTAAGTGGAATGAAGCCATCATTAATTTTATTACCGGTGCTCTAAAAAGCCTGAGATGAAGATGGTTGATCAACTAATCTAGAGCTAGGATGCAAAATAAATGCAAATAAAGGCATGAAGGATCATTATTCAGACTGTTTTAAGCAAAGTGTTTTAACCTATCATTTCTGTTGTACTTCAAAAACCATCCTTTGTGAAGTCCACAGCTGTGTTGCCTTAAACCCATACAGACAGCAATGAATATTCACCAAATCAAACTAAACACTTCCCTGGTCGCAGATGGGAAAGAATTTGAAAATGATTTAGTTACAAGTGAGCAACTGTTAGAAATTAGAGGCAGAAACACTATGAACACATAATATAACACTTGAAATATGTGTATTATATATATGCAATCATGTGGGGAATAAAGTCATAGCCATAACTAGTCCAGAGCTCTGTTAATTTACCCCAGAGTACCGGTTACACTTTAGAAGGAGCATACTGTTGAAGACCACGTTCAATTTTAAGACTCTAAGACTGTATAGAACATCTCCAGTATTGTGGCAGCATGCTTTGCCCATAATGATCTTATCAATGCCCTTAGGTACCTGCTCAGGTCTTCTGGATTTATCACTCTAATTCCAGCTTAATGGCATCAAATTGCTTTCTTTCACATTCTTTCAGCTGTATTCCAAAGCGGCAGTGACAGATGTTTTACTTTCAGTACAGCTGTCTATGAGAGGAACTGAACTATTCAAGTCATGTACAAATACTCAGTCACTGTGTTCACTCTCTCCGAGTCCTTTGTGTAACTCGTTGGGACGCATACTGCTGGTTTTCTATCTTCACAGCTAGTTAATTAGCATTAATTAGACTCACCTGGCATCCCAGGTGTAAATCAGCCCCTTGTTAGATGGCTGAAGATGAATGAAAAGCAGCGTAGCCTTGTGCGTTGAGGATCGGGAGGGAATTAGTCAGGAAAACAATCCATCTGTGATGTCCAGGGCATTGTGGGACCTCTTTTGGAATGAAGCCATGCATTCTTACATCTCCTCCAAATCCAACAAGCTCACCTGAATTTGGACACGACATATGTCACTGAGGACAGGCTAAATAACAGGAACACTCATCTGTTCAACAGCAGCACAAACCACAGTCTCCAAAATGATCATCCATTTCAATCAACACCTCTGAACCGGTTTGAACAAAAACACTATCACCTACATTACGGAGGATTTATTGCAGGACTATTGTATTAGACCGCATTAGTTTTAGTAGGAGTACCTAATA
Source organism: Monopterus albus (assembly GCF_001952655.1). Lineage (NCBI taxonomy): Eukaryota > Metazoa > Chordata > Actinopteri > Synbranchiformes > Synbranchidae > Monopterus > Monopterus albus. The sequence continues at coordinate 5,249,737 of NW_018127896.1, read as the reverse complement.
AACTGCCAACTGAGTATATGTTGTTTTGGAACGTTTGCTGAAACAACTGACTTGTTCTTCAAAGAGTAACTACCACTGAACAAGCCACTGCAATGGAAGGTGAGCAGAAAATCCCCATTTTGCTGTTAGCAGCTTGGATTTATTGTTCATCATAACATCACAACTTTACTTTACCAAATGTCCATCATCCAGGTGATATGGCACAACTCCTCCTGTTATCACTGAACTTGCCTTACTTTGTCTGGCTTGCTGGTGATAAACTTCAAAGTTTCTGAGTGTTGAAGTGAAAAGGGCTACACACCATTTGTTTAGTTATCAGTGTGGCTATCAAGGGACAAGGTACATGTTCTGCCCAGTTGCCTTACATCTTCACAAGGCTACACCTTTATAGGTAGTACAGTAGAGGCAGATGAACAAAACAATACCAACAGAAATAATGGAGCAGCAGTTTCTCCCATCTCAAAAGCCTGTAACATCTTGGGCCTATATACTACTGTACATAGGTAACTCCCTCTATATCTCTATGTGACAATAACTTGCATCCCTTTTAACCAAATATCCAATCAAAAACATACAGCAATCAGCCATAACATTATGACCACCTGCCTAAAACTGTGAACACAAGAGTCAATGCAGTAGTTGGTTGGCACTTGTCACTCTGTGGCTCACTGTGCATCTTAAATGAATTTGTTTGCTTCCATCGTTCTACACTCAGGAAGAGCACAACTTTATCTACAAATCAATGAAAAACATCCAGTATGTAAATGGAGTGAAAACTGTGGTCATGAGGACAGGTTAGAGAATTCTTTTTAAACAAAGTCAACAGCATCCCCACTGTGTGTGCTATCACCGCTCTAACCTCTGGAGGTTTCTCTTCATAGAGGTCAATGTACCAACGTATTTCTCATTTTCAACCATCTGAACAAAAGTTCAAACAAACTTAATCTTTTGAAAAGTACAATGGTAATTTAATCTACAGTACATCACCCTTGTCCACAATGACCCTGTCACTGGTTCACCGTTCGTCCTTCCTTAGACACTGTTGGTAGGTACTAACCACTGCAGACTGGGAACACCCAACAAGACCTGCAGTCTGGGAGATGCTCTGACCCACCTGTCAACTTCACAGTTTGTCCCTTGTCAAAGTCACTCACATCCTGAAGTTTGCAAGTTTTTCCTGCTTCCAATACATGAACTTCGAGAACCTAACGTTCACTTGTCCCTAACATACCCCACACACTGACAGGTGCCACTGTGACGAGGTAGTCAGTGGTCATAAGGTTATGGCTGATCACTGTAAATGTGGGAGAGTGCTAATAAGTAATGATATCAAAACTGTTTTAGGGTGGATATTTCCTTTCCCATGGGGAGAAACACATATCTTATGTTTGATTAACAATAAATTACACTTAAACAGCTGTTCAGTACCATCTCTGGGTAACTTACAAACATTTCATTCAAATATTCAACAAAAAAAAAATTCTAAAGACCAGCTTCTATCCAGAATGTGTTCCAGTAGGATGAAGATTTCTTTTGTTACACATGACTTCATCCAAAACTGTATCACTTATCTATTGTGCCATTTGGGAGATAATGAAGAAAAGAAATAGTGAAACGTTCTTACATTCCCCCCTTGGCTAACCTCTAGGGACAGAATACACTGAGAACATAACTATGGCTGATTTAGGATAAGCTGAATAGATCAGTGTAGTGTTTATGGTGTAAAGGTAAAATACATTTTACTGCTCTGACTGAGCAAAGTGGAGAAGCAAACAAACAGGGAGGACTGCCTTTGTTGCTGGCAGCTCTCTGATCTTGGCACCAAAAGTGATGGAAACCTCAAAAAACATTCAGGGTACAGGGGATCTGTAATGCACCGATAGTTATCTGTGCAGCCATGTCATAATAAAGGCATTTTAACTTCTACAGGTTTCTTAGTAGCCTCTAAACTGGCTCAAGAAATCCCAGGGAGCCCACTTTGGCAAATACTTGCTTGGAGGAGTAATATTAAGTAAGAACCATGAGCCCTTGAAACAGCCTGTAGTTCTATTACATTCACAGAAAGAACAATTTGCAGATATAATTGTGATATTACTGAGAATGAAATTTCTCTGATGTTGCTAGTTTGCCTGTGAGAGCAAGCCATGAACACTAATGCATTGTGATGACTTGGACAAACATCCCCAGTGTATTATTTTCTGCAATGAGAGTCAACAAAAAGTGCAAGAAAGACTCCTGAAGAAGTTGATATAAGCCGGCCTATCATACGCATGCTCAGTTGTAGGAGGAGGAACCACCATGAGCCCACCAATTTAATCTCCAGATTACAAACTGAGACATGTTGAGGTGCGAGTGGGTCGGCCAAATGTACAAGTTGCCATGGGCTGTAATATTAAAATATTTCTCTGTGCAATAACATGGGGACAAATAATTGTACACAGCCAAACATTAAAAGTACAGATGTTGTAGGAGGTAAATGATCTCACTGCAAAAGTCCCTATATAATAAAGTGGTATTACAGCAATTTTACTTCACAATTCCACAGCAGGACATCTGCTCGGCCGCCAACCATCCTCCCATTAATTATCTTGAACTCTTAATAGCACTTGAGAATATTTCCATATAGACTCAAAAGAGTGCCATGGCAGCAGCCGTTTCTCCTGTGGTATTAACACTGACCTTCCACTTAAGTCACAAACCTGACTCCAGAGAATGTGACTCTAGATGTTGGAAAACAGTGCAATGTGAGCTCCACCTAGTGCTGTAAAACACTAACTTCCAAACCAGAGCTCACATGCTGCCAGGACAGACAGATCAATCACTTGAGTGATTAATCCTATTATCTACTGAAATGGCCTATCCTTAAGAAGCAGCAGTCTCTATTCAATGTACTTTACAGACTATGGTCTACAAATCAACTACAAAACTATTCTCCCAGCATGGATTACTTAGAGGGTTATATTTCTCTGGGGAAACAAATGACAAGCACAAGTAAGCAGCTGTGTTCTAGGTCTAATGCATTAAACAAAAGAGTCAGCATAGCCAGTTTTCCCCCACTCATTCACAAAATGTTTTGGTTCTGACAATGACATTGCTGAAGCACTATTAATAGATTTGATTTTTGCAGCTATGGGCAATTTAGAATCACCATTCAGCCTAAGCTGCATGTCTTTGGACTGTGGGAGGAAGACAGAGAACCCACACAGCCACATGTGCACACTGCACAGAAACGCACCTGGTTGGCCAGGGCTCGAACACAGAACCTTCTAGCTGTGAGGCGACAGTGCTAACCACTGCATCACCATGCTGCCCACAGTTAGAGTAAATCTACAATTAAAACTACATAAAAAAGGTTAAGATACAGAGGTGATGTCTACAGTAAATATACAGACAACAGGTGAACAACTTTGCAGTACAAAGGAACTTTATTTAAATTAGGGGTTTGTTTTATCAAAAATTTTCAAGTTTTCAGGACAAACCACAACAGTGCAATCAGTGAGAAACAAGCTATACATATAAAACAAGTACAGCCAAACATGGATAAGGCCACAGTTTCAAGTATCGTAAACATATTTCAACATCCATATAAAGTAACAAGACCAAGTTTACCTATACAGAGCTCTAAAAAGACACAATACATTGATGCTAGAACCAACTAATGCAACATCTCATAATGTTAATACTCCTCTAAAAAGAAAACTTGTTTTTTGTAATAAGGCTGTTAGATAAAGTATTAACCTAAAGTTACATTAGCTAACCACACGGGGGTGTGCCATGCAACAGATGATACGCTACTTGTAATACTTTCCAGTTGATGGAAAAAAAAAAAAAAAAAGTGGTGTGATTAAATAAAGTTTTATTGCATTTTCAACCATTTAGAAGGTTGCTTTTGTCTCCTACTGAAACCTGCTTTATCTGGCACTTACTGCATTCCCAGGTTTTACTATGCCCTTCAGAAGAACACTGGAGCGGTTTTCCAAAAAACACTACAAGCATTTCTGGCCCCTTACCATGCAAATCATTGCATGGCTAAAACCCACTTTTCACTGGGATGTAGCCAACCGGTTACATCTCGTTCCTTGTATTATTTTGTGTTCATGAACAACTCATTGGCATGTCCCATAATCCTGTGCAGCTCCTGAATACAGGGCACAATTGACAGGCTCTGCAGCTTAGCCATCCTCAACCTAGAAACAGAAAGAAGAGTGATGTGTTGCACAGGATTCGCCAATAGCCTTCAATTCTGCTAATGCTAACAATACACCATTGAAGGTTTCTGGTGCAGATTCATTGTTTATCAAAAACATTAGGCACTAGGAAGGAAGCTACAAACAAACATACTATCATGACGGCATCTAGACATGGAAGCTCAACAAGCTAGGTAGTTCCGCAGTAGCTCTGTGCAAACATGTAGCTGCACTGTTAACCTGCTACTTTAGCACATATGCAACTATTATTTTGAGGTTGTAATTAGAATCTTTAGCTGCTGAAATAATAAAAGTGGCTGATAAGCATAACAGCCAGTGACAGATAAAAGAAACACCTGAACCCACACCCAACAGGTAGTAAGACAGTAGGATGCCCATGTAGCTTTGTTTCAGCTGGATATTAAAATTGTAGATAGTTTCTGAAACACCAGCAGAGAGAATGTTACAAACTGGCAGGATGTGCCGTATGTCACAGGTTTAACTGTCAGTGTGTACAAAGATCTCTGATTTCAAGTACTAATCCTAAAGTGATGAGTGCTGTAGCATCATTCCACCAGTTGACCCATTTCAATTAAGGAACTGACTGCTGTTCAGAAGAATGAGGGCAGTCTGGTGGAAACACCTTAGCGCCACAAAATAAAAGCAAAGTGACTTTGTTGATGGACTGACACTGTGGATGCAGCCGACTCAAGCCGAGGGCCTTGCCACTCTCAGATGAATGGAATAAAAATTAAATAGTCCTAAGGCTCTTCCAGGCTTTCCACATGATATCCAAACGACATGATATCCAAACGAAACAAATTCTGATAATAAACAGTCGATTCATGGGGTCTGTGAAGCTCAGAAAAATGTCTTCACTATTTTATAATGACTCCTTTTTTAATGACAAAGTCTTTTTTGGAAAAGTGTGTCAGAAAGTTAGTAAGCTTCCCCACTAGCTGGCTAATTTTCTGTTAAAGCCATGTTACTTCATGTTAGGAACTTAGATTGTGCATTTTCAAATGCATTTCTTTGATCAACAAATTGTTATTGACAATGAACATACAGCAAATAAATTATTCACAATGATACCAAAACACACAAAAGCTAAATTTAAAGGTCACAGCTAAGTGCCACTGAGGAATTATGAAATTCATAATCAGCAGAGTCAAATTACTGGTTTCAGTATTCAATACATTATTTGACTATCAAAACAGTCATTAGTTGAGTTAGTGACATCTGCAGATGAGTTTCCTTTAGGCAAGCAACCAAACAACGGGTGCTCATATGATAATTGTGGGTGAATTTTATTAAATCAGATTAGCATGCATATAAGATTGTTGTGCATGCATGTTGGCAGACTGTGTATATAATCTAAAGTCTACATGCAGATGCTTCCTAGGCTTACCTTCTGAGCAGCTCACGTCCGCGGTTGGGTTCAGGGTGGTAGTGCTGGAGAGCAGAGAGGCTGTGAGCTGCCAGAATGCTGTAACACTGTTCTCGGAGAGCATTATGGTTGGCTGTATCCCACTGCGGCAACTCACTGGTGTATCGCCATGCCATCAGTGTGTGTTCCAACACAGCATCCCACTCTTTGTTCCTCAGAAGAACTTGGCCCCACTCCTGACACGAAACCTGTGGGGGAGGACAAGGAGGTAATGGAAAGGCATGCCACACTCAGCTCAGAGCCACACAGAGGAAGGAAGCTGTGGTGCAGGTTTTCATCTATAGAAAGAATTAAATATATAATGAAAAAATGTATCAATCTATAGCAATAGATAGAATATGGAGAGTACACAAAATTGTTATATACCACCAACTTACTTTGAATGCCACTAGGTGAGGATACGCCTTTCTGTAGCAGTGAGCATCCCTGTTGGAGCCAAACCGTGAGTAGGGGATGGACCTGTAAACATTTGCCTTTTTTAGCTGCAAGTCCTCTTGCAGATACTTCAGGTCTGAGGCCTGGCTCCTAGGCTCTTGGCTCTAGGATACAATGCAACACATCATATGTCAGGTTATATTGTATGCACTGAAGGCACCTAGATGAGCAGTGCATTTTAATTTACTTTGTGTGGATTTAATATGCTTTTTGAATCCCTGTGATCACCAAACATCCAGTTGTTAAATTTTTCATTATCTGGGCAGTATGATTACCTGTTCAACTAAGATGAGGGATCTGATTAGCTGTACAAGTTGCTGTTTGGAGAGTGGAGTATGGTGCTCATCCATCTTATCACAGTGCTCCTCCGTTCTCCCACTCCACACACCACCAATGGACAAATCCGCTACAACACAAAGCAGCACAATCAGGATAAGCAAACAGCAGCTGACAAGGGAAAGAATCACCCAGCAGCCTGCAAGTACATTGGACTAGTCAGCATTGGTATATAGTGGCATTTACCTGAAATGTTTCAGAGCACAGGTAAGAATATAACAATTCCTCAGAACACTATTTATTTAAATATCGGCTCTCACAATTTCTAACACTAACAAGAAGGAAGACAGGGGGGGATACATCACAACTAGTCTTCACACTCTCTTTCGGTTAACATACAAGTTTTCTTGTTCCATTTTATTTCCTGTGATATCAGCTCACACAAACGACCCCTCATTAGATTTGCAGGTATATTTATAATAAATTAGTTGTACTTACATGACTGTACACGCTTCGTGTTTGCAGCTGTGCTTCTCTCCCTTAGAAGTGGAGATGGAGCCAAACGGGCACTTAGAATTTCTAGGTAAGACCTCCTCATTCGAGCTAAACAAACAAATGAAAATGTAAACTCTGTACAGGTTTATAGTAGCTAGTGTTCATAGCTCCTACAACGCATAATGCGCACTACACTAACCCACCGAGAAGTCTGAAAAATAAGATGCGTACCAGCAAAATTGTGGAAAGTTGACGCAACTGTCCAAATTACAGTCACTAGAAGCGCGCCCTCGTGATAATAACAGCATGATAGCAAAGTAGCGCCTCCCGCACTGAGACAATCATTTAGAACATTTGGCAGCCCTGAAAGACACCTGTCACATTTAACACTTACCTGCGATTTTGGGCTGAGGAGCGGGTATTTCCACCAAGGCACGTCGTGGCGGGCACACAGCTGCCATTGTGACCAAACTAATCGGTTGAGGTAAGGAGCTAACTACCTGCTAGCAGCCAGTGACACTAGTGTTAGCTGAACTTTAAACCCCACGGGTTGCCCACCAATAATTTGTAGTCAGCTTCAGCTGATAAAAGTGAGGCGCACATTCAGAGACACCAGCACAATTATCGACCATCCACTACAAGGTCAAAGCTGTCTGGTTTTAACCCAGCGTTACAATAGTCAATCCTCTCACTCGCCAAATATTCCGAAAAGGAGATGAGCAGAAACTACTAACTTTTGTTTGCCCCACCACAACACAGTTAAAGGCGCGCGACACATGTTGCTGCGCGGGCGTGGCTTTTTGCTTGCGTCGACCTGATTGGTAAACGTCGCTGCATACGTAAAAAAGGCGCCCAATATGCTGAAGTGACGCTCCTCCCCCACATCTGTTCTGCTGCTTGGGTAAAGGATTACGTGAATATATGCACGTGCACGCGTGTCCCTTCACCATAGTGATCACTAGTGTTAAAAAAAGTTTATTAAATTCTTTATGCAGCTCTCAAATAAGTCAAGTCAGGCACTTGGCACTGTGAGAGGATTTTTAAATATAAATATGAAGAATAAATGAAGGCACACCTATTCTATTATTCAGCTTGTTTCATATCATAATGATGATGCTAAAAAGCCATAAAGAAGCTTGAACTCCAGTATAACCTTCAGTTGTCGTGAATATCATTGAAATATCAAAAAGAACTGTAAGAAATGGCCCAACAACCTGGAATGTTTGATAACTATCACAATTTATGCTGCTACAACATGCATTATAGCAATACCTTTATGAAACCAACATTAAAATGGATTGTTTTTATTCTGAAAAGGATACTAATGCTAATTCTATGTTACAATGAAGCATTCAGACCAAAAGAGACACAGAAAGATACATAAAATATCTGTAAAATGTCTTTTAATAGGTTAGTGAGTTACTGAAAAAACAAAAATAGCAATGTCATTTCTTGTCAAGAGACTAAACTGCATCTTGATACACTTGAAATAATAAATAATTCAAGTTCAGAATTTGATTGAATATTATGAAAACAAATGTTTATCTGAAATATGTCAAATTCAAATGCTTCCTAAATTGTTAATATTATATTATTAATATAATTGTATATATTTAGCTTTTGGGGGGAACAGATTATTAGTTACTGTTAATTATTTGTTTTTGAAAATAATGTGTTGAAATATGAAGCAGTGGTTAATGCTGTGCAATTTTATTGTCCCTGTATTTTCAACACTTCTAATAAGTGTTCTTTCATCTTGCAACAAATAAATTAATTTAAAACAATGGCAACTGTAATGCAACATGGTTGAAATCAGTTACACAGTCATTCAGAAATATAACTTTAGATTTAGCATGATAGCAACAGTATCCTCACTGGACATAGAGTGACACATTTTTACTTATATTTCTACAGCTACTGTAGGTTATTATAATTACAATTAAAAATATCTGTAGTAAAACTGCACTTTATAAACTGAAAGTAAATTTACTCCAACCCTGTACAATATTGGAGCAAGTTAAACTGAATACAGTGGCTTCTTAAAACTGCTACAGCAAATAATATGATTTCATTATATATTTATGTACAGTCTATACAACTTACAAGTTACATAATGCACAGGTAAAAGGATATCTATGAGGTACATATCATATTACAAAGGTGTGTGACAGTATGGCTTTGTAATTTACAACATTGTCATCACAAAAAGCAAGTGCAGTCAGATAGGCCTGCATTTCAGCATCTTACTCATCTTTTCATACTGAGTATTATGTAACTTTAATGGTAAGTCTAACTGCAACAAACCCTACACTATATTGATTCAGACCTATTATGAAAAATATATCATTCTTCTAGCAGTCTCAAAAATAAACAAGATGCTTCAAGACAGACTTCTACTGACTGCATAGACCAGTGGTCCCCAACCACCAGTCCGTGACCCGGTACCAGTCCGTGAGGCATTTGTTACCGGGCCGCACAGAAAGAATAAATAATTTATATAATTTCCATTGCATTGATTTTTAGAGTCTGGAAGATGTTTTATTATGAAAAACGACGGGATTTTTTTCTGACGTATCATCCACCTGTGCCCCTTGACACGTCAAGACGCATGTGTCGGTCACGACGTCATGTGATACGTTGCTAAAAAAATTAAGCCCGCAAACTAGCAAAAATGAGTAAAAAACAAACGTCTTTGAAGGGCTTCTTTTCAAAGGGGAAAAGGCCAACTGAGGAGCCAGAAGAGGAGCCCACGACCTCCAAGAAAAAGAAAGCTTCTTTTAACAGACAATATCAGGAGTCATACTTAAAATACGGGGTTAGTGCAACAGGTGACTCTCGCACACCAAGGCTGCTCTGCATGTCTGTGCAACAAGAGGATCAGCTGCTGGAGATTGCAAATGACGGTGACCTTAAACGTACGTTTGAGGCAACAACTCTGCCGATGTTCTGGATGAAAATCAAGCCAGAATATCCCGAAATCGCCACAAGAGCAATGAAAACCCTGCTACCATTTCCAACATCCTATCTTTGTGAAGCGGGCTTTTCGGCAATGACAGCAACCAAGACAAAATTACGGAGCAGACTGGACATAAGGAACTCAGCCAGGTGGTGACAATAAAGTATCTGTGGACCCTCCTTGTCAAAGCTGTAAACCTAATGAAATTCAGTGTTTTAGTAAACGCTTTGATGTGCCATGCGCCATGCCGGGCAACGTCACGGTCCTTGATTTTAATCTATTCATAAAGGGCTTTTGAACCGCTATTAGTCTGACTCGTCACCCAGGACCTGTTTGCCTTGGGAGACCCTACCAGGGACATATAGCCCCCGACAACATAGCTCCTAGGATCACTCGGGTACTCAAACCCCTCCACCAAAATAAGGTGGTGGTTCAATGTTAGTTGATGTTAGTTAAACAGTGCTCCAGTTGGCTAACGCAGTAAATACTGACCAGTAATTCAGTGAACACATAAGGTGACATGTAACTATATAAACATAACTGTAAGATTAAAGTAGGTAAACTTATGTGTGCTATAAACTAAATCTTAACTATGATAGAATTATCAGACGCAAACAAAGTAAACACACAGGTTGACTAATCAACAAGCATAATGTTAATCTTCTACTAATTAAGTTCTTAATTCATCAAATGTTACAATCAACCTTAAAGTATGATTTTGTTAATAATTTTATCCAACAAGGGAAACAAGCCCAGGGCTCCCACTGACTCTGCATTATGGTGAGTTGATATAGTGTAGAATTATTGTAATTGCCTAATATAAAGTGTAATTGCTGCATTCAGATTACATGAATTGACAAAGGTTTTTGTTATTGGAACCCCCGTGCCTCTACCCGGTCCGTGGAAACATTTTCATGCATGAAACCGGTCCGTGGTACAAAAAAGGTTGGGGACCGCTGGCATAGACCACACTATAAAGCATAAGAAGTAGCCTCTACTTGCTAAGCAGTGTTTTAAGGGAGCGGGTGAGTGCGTTAGCAATGGCCGACATGGTACTGGAATGGCGGACAAGGGCTTTCACACTGTGCTCCCCTGGTGCTCCTACGGTGGCAGCCTCAGCCGCTTTGAGCAAACAGATATAGTTCATAACAACCTCATCAACCTTTGCCACAACCTCTCTCTGCTGGTGTGAAGCTGATGTCCCGAGCCCCCTAACCAGACACATACAAGCTTCACAGAGACAGCAGAGCACCTGGAAGCTACAAGTTACAGCTAGCAACATCTCTTCAGGACTACTGTGGGCCTGTGCCATCCTCCGACATGCCCGACCTAATTCTTTCGACTCAACAGATAGGAGCTGTTTATACTGTGATACATCCTGGATTGGCATCTGGACTCCACGATCGCAGCGCCCTATGCTGGATCTCACCAGTGCAATGAGCTCACTGGCATCACGGCGGACATCAGTAAAGCCAGAAGGGAGGCAATACATGCGATCCTTGAGTGTGTTGATTCGTGCGAGACGGTCACTGAAGCTCATGTTGTTGAGGACTTCCCCATACAGCTGTTCCCCAGCTGCATCCATTGCCAAGCCACAGGGAAATATGGCTGATGCAGCAGCACCATCATCATCAACCTTGTTCCCACCATGGCTTCTTCTGGGCCTCTCCCACTCAATCTCATCCTCTTCACCTTCAATCTTGCGTTTAAAGAAACAGTAACTGAAAGGCCCATTGCATCTCCAGGGACTGGTGTCCAGTTTTTGAGAGCCCTTCAGGTGTTTAGTGTCTTTCTGCAATGGAAATACCACAGATGCCCTTCTACTGTCTAGCGTGCTGCCCATAGACCAGCATGTGGTTTGGGGATATACGGAGCCTTGTGAGTAGCTCTTGGAGAGATGCTTTCTTGTTGGACGCCGCTGTGCTTTGGTCTCACCTTGCAGGGTCACAGATGGGGACAAGGGCTGCTGGCTTCGGCTTCGGGTGGGTTTTTCAAACAGAACCTCCACACTACCAGAAGTAGCAGTCATGTTGCTGGAGCTGCGTTTCAGCTCCCGGCCTCTTTGCAGGTTATTACTGAAAGGATCGGTCTGTGGCAGGGTCGGTGTAACAGCCTGAATGTGGTTCTGATTCTGCTGAGACTGGATGGAATGGATGGAATCCTGTGTATACCCTGAGTTGCTGGAGCTAGTGTTGGCTGGCACAGGAGGAGGAGGTGGGGGAGGAGGGGCAGGCTGTGGGATGGAAGTTGGAGATGCAATGCAAGTTCTGCCAGTAAATGCCTGTCTGATAAAAGCTGATGAGTGATCTCCTCTCCCCAATGACATGGTGTTGAGGTCTGCCCGTTGACCACTTACACTGGGGGCAGCAGAGAAAAAAAGAGAATCATTAGGATGAGAATGAGAAGACTGGCGAACTGCATGCTTTGCCCTTGGGTCTGATTTGAACCAGTCCTCAGTGCTGCCACTAGGTTGGCTTCTTGATCGAGGTGGGAGATGGTTAATGGTTCCCCCACCCTCACGGTTTCCACATGTGACGGCTCCTCCATCACGGCTGACACAGCCCTCTCTCTTATACAGTAACAGGAACTGCTCTGGGTCCATGCCACTCCTCTCTAGTTCACTTTCCAAGCCAGAAAAAGAGCTTCTCCTCTCAGCAGTAGCTGGCCTAAAATCATTCAGTGCCTGAGCATGCATGTCAGGACTTCCCTTGAGTTTGGCAGGAAGTGTGGCTGAATGATATGACTGTAGATTTTTATTTGCCAGCTGCATGTTAGTCGCATTAGGGTTGACTAAATGTGGGCTCAGGAAGGGGGATGATATGGAAGAAGGCATACATGGGCAACGAGCAGTGGTGTTCCCCCTATTCTTAACCATTTCAATAAGCTGAGGGTTGCTAGTGATAAAACGCCTGGTGTCCTTTTTCACTGCCCCTCCCATTCCTGCACTGTGCAGCTTCCCTCCCTGATGCATCTGGCTGACTGTTAGATAGTTAATCAGTTGCCTGTAGGCCTCACCGCCTTCCTTTGGGTTCAGCCCCTTAAAACAGGCCTGTTGTTTAGCATGCAGGTCATTGTGGGGCCTCTTGCTTCTATTACCTGTAGTTTCTTTATGCTTAAACAGTGTGGCTGAGGAGGGACGACCTGTTTCAGCTCCAGCATCAGGAGGGTGAATGTTGGGCAACATTTTCTGATGGAGGGCAGGGTCTGCATGAGGGTGGAGATCTTTTCCCTGAGCATTCTGGCCAGGGATGCCATGAGAGAGTCCAGGTTTGTTATCTTCATAATTTAGCACCCTGAGTAATGAAGAGGTGGACCTAGAGAGTGGGTGCCTTTGCAAATGGTGGTGTTTTGATTCAACTGCACCAGGGCCCAGTGGTGAGTCGGTTGGAGTGGCACAGGCACTACTGTTCATGCTCCCCCCTGCATCCAGTGATGAGCACAGAGAACCCTGTAGTGAACTGTGGGCTTCTCCTTGCAAGCTTGAAATCCTTTTCGATAGATGGTACTCACACAACCGTGCAACACTCTGCTGTCTCGAAAGTGGATGATGGTCACTTTGTATGTCTGATCCCTGGTCAGATCCTCCTGATCTGGACTTTTCGGTTGGGGCCAGTAATGATGCTACAACTAGATGTTCATCTTGCTCCACAGCCACAGTGCCATTATCTGTACCACAGTCGTCCAAGTTGGCAACATCTAACAGGCGATTAGAGGCAGAGGAAGGAGGGCAGGGAATTCTGTGATGGTCACGGGGGAGGCTGTTCACTCCCAGGTCTTCAGCTACATAGTTTTGTGGCAAAAAAGAATTCTGTCGTTGTTGACTTTCCCCTCGCTCACAGAATGAAGTGCGCTGGTCCCAGTCAATATGGCTGCGCCACCACTCTCATTTCGATGCCCTTCCCTTGTGCTGAAAGTGTTATACTTCCCACTGGAGTCTGCAGACTTTTTGTGATGTTTGCCTCCAGGTGTGGTGGAACTTGGGCGCTGCAGAGTGGATGAAGGGTTAATCTGGGACCTCCCCTCCAAGCCATCTGGCCCTGAAGATGCCTTGTCCAACTGGGGGCTCTGTCTTGGAGGAACTGCTGGAGGCTGAAGGTGCCTTGTTGGACTACGGGTTTTCTTCGGTATCGTTCCCCCTGTACTGGGTGAGACGGGGAATTCTGTTTTTTCCTCAAGTAAAGGTTGGTATCCTTCCCTTGTGGCCACCAGAAGATGCACGTGGCTCTCGCTGTGCCTGTGAGTAGCGGCCAATTCACATATTTCAGTCATCTCTGAAGAGTTGGTCTCATTGCCAGAATCTGAGGATGACTCTGGGCTAAAGCCTTGAGATGTGTAAACACCTAGAAAATAAGAAACACAAAATAACTGCTGTTAAATGTGTATTGTAAATATTACACAGAGTAATGACCGCATTTGAAATTACTGAGCAGGCACATTATTTAAATGGCTTCTGTTCTGGCATGAAGAATTAAAGCTAAATGGTAGACAGACAAAAAAAATACATCTGACAAGTTCTTTATGGTCTAAGTGATATGAGATACTCAAACATTGTGGACTGAGACACAGGACATTTTGAGGTGGGATATACTGAGTTAAAAGGTCAGAAAACCCAAGCTCAGCAGCTTTATGAATGATGGTAATCCAACATTTAGGCCTACGGTAGTATTCAACAGACCTGGATTGTTACTTTTGGGTGGTGGCACAGTAGGCCTCCGTTCAGAGACAGACAGAGCCTCCAGTGCCTGTAGAGTATTTACGACTGCATTCTCCAGCCTTCCCCCGCCCCTGCTCCCTTCCCCCTCCCCATGTGTCTGAATGGCATCAATTAATGACACTGGAATATCTTCACTGTCACATGTGGTTAATGGCTTTCCCTCTGGAGCTGTGTCCTCGTCTGAACTGTCCCGAAAGCCTGGTGGTGGAGCTGCAATTGCAAGGTTGAGTGTCTGCAGCAATGAGTCGTCTTCATCATCGTCAACGCCGTCGTCTCCCTCAGGAGGAGGAAGTGATGTCAGGTCGATGATGTCATCGGTAGAACCAGAAAGCGTGAGGAAGGTACCTTTTCCAGCTGCTGTGGCTAACCCACCACCTGGGTTACCACAGTTTTCATCTCCACCTACTCTGTTGTCACCCACTGGTGTTCCCCCAGTGGAGTCTTCTTCGCAGGAAGCATCGTCGTCATCCTCTGCATCATCCATTGTGTCACGATAAAGCAGATCCCTTAGCAGTGGCTCCTCACCACCTGCTACACTGACAATGTTACTATAGACGTGTGTCAGACCACTAAACTGAAATGGCACTCTGTTCTGTGACTGAACCTCTGTGTTGTGCAAGTAGGGCGGGCCATGCTCAGGTAACTCCGGGCTCTCCACTAGCCTTTCATAGCCTAGTTTCCTGGGCTTGTTTAAGGGCGGGTCCCCTCCAAAAATAAATGACACTTTGGCGCTCCGAGGAGAATCTTCAGTTTCGTGTCTGGTGGCAGGGGGAAGAGGGGGAGGCATCGGACTTTGCCCTGACCCAAGATATCTCTCAGGGTTTTGAGGTTCATGGAAGTAAGGAGAGATGCTGTTTTCCCTCTGTCCATTGTCTGAATACTCAGAGTCCCTGTTGTTGACGTCTCCTTGGCTGGGTGATGGCTCCTCATTGTCCCCCAAAGATGTGCCGTATGGCCACTCTAGGACGTGATCCTGGCCTGCAGGCAGCAGCAATACATAGTTTTATTACTTTGTGTTTTATATTTTATGATGATTAAATTTTAAAGGAAATTCTCTTCACTAGATGTTGAGTGTGCTGCTTCAACATTTCAGAGGTTTGATACAGCACTGTAAAACATAAATTTTTA
Source organism: Monopterus albus (assembly GCF_001952655.1). Taxonomy (NCBI): domain Eukaryota; kingdom Metazoa; phylum Chordata; class Actinopteri; order Synbranchiformes; family Synbranchidae; genus Monopterus; species Monopterus albus. The sequence continues at coordinate 5,234,099 of NW_018127896.1, read as the reverse complement.
ACTCATTTAATCTAGTCTGTCTGTTTGAAAATGGGTCAGAGCACGAGGGTTCCTCAACTTGTTTTAATAGTTTTATATGGAGCAAACAGCTTAAATAAAAAAAAGCTACTCTCACATAGCTTATGATGTGATATTCCTTTTTTAGTATAAATTAATAAAGTATCTTGCCCTAGAAACTTGTCTTTTTATTATTATTATCATTATCCATGCTGTCTTCACCACAAACACATGCATACAGACATAGTTAATAACAACTCACCGCTGTCATCCCCTCCAGCACTACTGCAGTGAGCCATGCTGAAAATAGATCTCCTCGAGTCCACTAGGAGGCGATAGTAGCCTGCTGTAAGACAGGCCAGGTTCATAGCATCACTCGACTCCATGATCAGCGTGATGGGCTGTGACATAAGGAGGAAAGGAAGAGAGGAAGGGATGTTGGAAGGTGGGAGAGAAAAGAAAAACAAAAAGAAAGTAAAGCCAATAGGTGCTATCATTTATGTAGGGCAAACTCATGCTTGCAGGTACTTGCTCTGAGACAGAACTCTGCTCACCCTGACGTCCAGAACATGCAGCTCCAGTCGGACGTTGGTCTCATCCTCAGTCAGGATCTCGATGCGGTTGACATGACTGAAGTCGGCCAATAGGGCCACTAAGTTGGTGCGGGTGTTGATGACATGACTGATGCCGTAACGTGGACCCACTAACAGTGTCACTTCTGTCTGTTTCCCCCCTTGCTAGAAAAAAAGCAGACACTAGAAACTAATTAAGAATCTCATTATCCATGTTAAACCTTTCTCCTAAGAGGTTTCAGCAATCTTTCTGACAGGTTGACCACATCACATTTATTGTCAAACTTTTCCAAATCCTTCCAAAGTAAAGGCCTTACCAAAAGTATTGATTTGAACTCCCTCCCTCCATAGAGTCTGAGTTCGCTGAGGTACCTCAGGTAATGCACCTTGGCCTGCAAAGCAGTCAGCTGCACAGAGAGAAGTAAAATACATCACTAAATGAAATCACTTCAACCTGAACAAACACATTTGTCTTCCAATGTCAGGAAGTAAAGCACTTCTAAGCCATTTTGATCTAGACCATTGATTTCCTTTATATCTCATTATATGATTTAAATCTCATCAAAAACTGAAGAGCTGCTCCACTGCAATACTCTCTATGACTTGCCTGTGTGGATGTCTCTTTCTCCAGTCATTAAAAGTCAATGAGATTTTTAAAATTCAGACTTGAAAATGTACATTTTTTTAAGTACTGATGCACCCACCACTATGAGACGTGTATATATCCAACCAGCATATTAACAATGGATTTTTAGTGCTCCTATATTTTAGCACCACGTGCTCAGGGAAAGCAATACATTTATAATTCAAAAGCAGCTCAATAAAAATTATTGTCCAACTACGTGTATGTGTGTCATACATCAAACTGACTTTATAACCACTTATAATACTCATAAGACTTATATGGTACACTCCATCTACTGTGCAATCCCCTGATGCTGCACCAAAATTTAAGAATATACCTAGTCCACTGTATAATCCAGTAATACTTTACCTCAACATCAGTATCAGAAACAAAAGGCTAACAGGATGTCTGACCTTGCTAGGTGAAACCAGTTTTTATTACATTTTTAGCTCAGCCTTTCCACAATACTGAGAGAGCTGTGTCTTTTGATGAAGCCTGAGTGATAACTTTGACACTATAATGAGAAAGTTGATTTGGAGTGTCAGCGATTTGAATTGCATGTCAGTTCACTGGTGTTGCTTGGCTGTATTTCTCCCTAATGAATAGACTGGATATCAACTGCTGCTGTGAATACAAATCATTCACATTCTACTGCCCAGACGTGGAGAGAACAGATCAATATCCTTCTCAGCTGAGTGACATTTTATAGACACATACTGTATACACACATATACAGTACAGAGGTCAGGTATATTTAACCTTAACCGCATTCCTTCATCCACTGCATGAAGCTGTAGTTAGTTAAATTACGTTGGACATGAACCGATGCCACTGATGAGTGATGTTGCCCAAACGTTTAGCTTCATTTCTCAGAGACAACACATGTTGTAAGCAACTTTTAGAACATTATACAGTATAAGTAATTCAATTTCCTGTCTCTCCTATAAATGTGTTAATTTGTTAACTAATCACAAAGGAGCCCGCCCTTATTTTGCCAACAATGAGCATCCAACTATAATGATAGACTCAGCTGTAATTAACACTGGTTTATTGTCCAAATGTTTACTGGCTTGGATTCAAAGGTAGCGTTTACCAATTCCATAGATAAAAGGAGCAAATCCGATTCATCCACATATTGCAATAATAAATATAATAAACTAGTGAGCACATTTATTAATACAGAAAACTACTGATTACACCTTGAACATGCATTACAGTTTAAAGTAAGAATATAGACAAACAGTTTTCTGGAGAAAAACAGTTCAGAGGTATAAGCTACAGTATTATTCAAACTTGGTTATGGTCTTTCATGGGATTTGCTGACAGTAAGAAAAATACACCGACTGGGGGTGAATATTTGTTGTTGCCACAGGCATGTCTTGTGCTGACTGACAAAATAACATATCTACTTCCTGCATGCATCCAACTGAACATCTCCAAAGCTGATTTCCACAGTAAGATTCTAAAATGTCAGCCAATGGCTCCATCATTGCTATAGTACATTTAGAACTATAGCAGTGCAGTGTTGGTTTTCAGTTTTTCTTTTTTAATAAATCTGCAAAAATGTCAAAAATTCTGTGTTTTTCTGTCAATATGGGGTGCTGTGTGTACATTAATGAGGAAAAAAATGAACTTAAATGATTTTAGCATATGGCTGCAATATAACAAAGAGTGAAAAATTTAAGGGGGTCTGAATACTTTCCGTACCCACTGTATTTACAGTTTTCAATGTACTTTATTACACTTAATAATTTAGCTTGAAAGTCTTTATATCATTTCTCACACCTGTATTCCAACTGTCTAAGTGAAACAGTTTCACCTAAAACTAAAAGGTTCAGCACCGGAATGGGACGTGTGTGTGTGTGTGTGTGTGTGCGTGTGAAGATGAAAATCTTATTATGCATACAGTTTGACAATGCATTTTGCTTGCTATTCCCATTAGCATTCAAGGTCTGGCTTGACAAAGGGTCTCAGGTTGACAAGGGTGAAAACCATTACAAGGTTGAGCACAACAGCGACGCTATTGTAGGATATTGCATCAGAAAACATCGAGACAGTGTGTGTTTGTGAGCATATGTGTGTGTCAAAAGTTTATTAACAAGGGCAAAAGAAGACAAAGAGAGCTGCTTACTTTTTTCCCTGGAGGCACAAGGTTCTGATTGGTTTTGAGGATGTGCGTCAGAGCCTTTTTGATGTTTCTCTCCTTCATGCTGGACAACACGGCGGGAGGCAGGAATAGCGACAGACCCCACTCCTTTCTGTTAAGAGGAAATTGATTTCAGCATAAATTCACCCTAGAAAAGAGCACTTCTACCGGACCCAGAAAAGTATATTAAAAGTGAATAACTGAATGGCACTGACTCTCGAACAAGCTGTCAGGAGCAGAACTGACAATGGACTTCAAAAAGGAGAACTTTCTCTGTGAAAGTGTCTCTTCAACAGGACCTCAACTGTAAAATGTGAGAACATTTTCTACAACTACTGAATTGTGTAATTTTCTGTGCTGAAATATACCACAAAAGCTTAAAATCTAAAAACAAACAAACAAAAAAAAACAATTCTACCTCAGTAAACTGCTAAACCATGATCAGGATATTTATTTTGAATTAAAGTAATTATTTTATTCCTGCCTCGTATTCAGTGTCCACATTCATTCAGATTAAGGCACCAGAATTAAGCTAAACAAGTGTTTTCTCTCTTGTGGCCACAGATGAACTATCTTTACACTGGGACCATAAATGAATCAAGTTCGTACCTAAGAAAAATTCAGCACAAGAAAATTGATGAAAGCTTAAATCTCTCATGTGATGTGTAACTTGCATCAGGTCCAGTGTTTGGAGGCCTTGTTGACATTTCTTTAAATGTGATTTGATGGCTTGACCAGAATGCTATGGTTTCAACAAAGAACAAAGAATTCATATATCCCCCATAAACCTCTGTTTAAAAAAAAAAAAAAAAAAAACTTACTGGATGTATTTGAGAGAGACCTTCTGGCTCTGTCTGGTTGTCATGGTGAGGATATACATCTGCAGAGCCGCCAGTCGCAGCACAGCATCGTACTTCAGCTCCAGGCCAAACCGTTCCAGGACCACATCGTTGCAACTCTATGGCAAAACAGAAAGCAAAGTTACGTAAGAATCCCATAGTCGGGTTTTTGCACTGAAATTCACATCATCTCTCCATAGAGTGATCCGAGCAGCAGAGCATCCCAACTGAGCAGAAATAAGTTGTTCTTAACCTCTGTGGCTTGAGATTCCTTCAAAGGGATATAGCTTCCTGTCCCAGATGAAGGACTCGGAAACACAAAATCCTGAACTCTGACAAGAAAAGATGATTAGCCTCCCTTCTCTCAGGCTATTTCACTTCACTAATTATCAAAGAATTCTATGGGGAAGCAATTTATTATTTTAGGGAAATAGGACTGGGTTTATGTAAGGAGTTTATTTCTAATTAGATTTTGTCTTGAAAGGATCAATTCTGAATAAAGTTAAGTAATTATGTTAATCACTTAAAATCATCACCAAACCATGTGTTATATTATACATGTCCTAAAGCTGACAAGCAATTTTACACTCTGTACAAGATTTTACTTCATCATATTTTCAGGTTTTAGTTATTATAATAACCACAATACCTGTACATAGAGGTATTCAAATGCCACAGCGTCTCTCCGAAGCAGCTCCACAGGGTCCCGGGGCACGAAGCTCAGTCTAAAGAAACACTTCATCTTGCCAGAGCTGGGCCTCTGGGTCACCTGCAGTCACAGAGAGAGAAGAGCGAGGAGGAAAGAGAAGCTTAAACACATGATGAGATAAGTCACAGAGAGAGAAGAGCGAGGAGGAGGAGGAAAGAGAAGCTTCAACACATGATGAGATGAATAAAAAGAAGAGGCAAAGTGCCTTGTGTACAATAACATAAATACTTCATATGCTTTCTCTACTTCAGTCAAGAAAGTGTGATTACTGTTCTTGCATACAACAGCATCAAGATCCATTCTCATTAGGAAATGAAGTAGTAGGCTGTAGTGTAGTAGTGGTAGCAATGATAGGATTAGTGTAATAGCTATGAGATTAGTAGTGGTACAATGGAAGTACTGTAGTAATATTAGCAGTAGTAGTGGCAGTCAGGTATCAGTATCACTAGTAACTGTAATATTGAACATTTAATACTGAGACAAGTTAAACTAGCAGTAGAATAGTGATGTAATGTGTTAGTAGTGATGGCTGAAACAGACCTTCTGTGACACACTGAGCGAATGAAGAATGGAGGTACCTCAAAATGACACATTAGCATAGTTATGGAGTAAATGCACTTTGCTACATTTGCACCACTGGTGACTGTAGAAGAAGCTGCATTAACAGAGGTGTCATATGATTATTATTCAAACTACTTAATAACCTAAAGACATAGTTGTGTATCTCAACAGCAGTAACCCAGAAAAAACTTGCTCGCTGTGGTTGTCTGTGCATTTGATTCTATTTCTTATTCAAGACAAAACCACAGGACTGGCATTATCTTTTAAATATTGATCATATTTGATGAATTATTTAATATGCAAGTTTAGAGATGGTGAGGCAGTTGATTTTCAATTTCAAGGAATACCAGCCTTCTCCCATGCAGCTGTCACTGAGATCAACTATTATATTATTGTATTACAGTTTAGCGAATATTTTATCAGGCCTGTCAAAAGAGAGTGACTCTTCAACAGTCATCTGCCATTGTGTGTATGTGCCAAATTCAAAGTTTCACATCTGAACTGTGCATTATGAATATTAAAACTGTCCTCTCATGATGCCGCAACCTCATTAAAATGTAGCGGACACTGTGGATGAGTGTGTGTGTGTGTGTGTGTGTGTGTGTGTGTGTGTGGTGTCTGCATATCTGTGGGGTGTGGGAGAGAAGGTGTAATATGAGCTGTCGCCCCTGCTGTGCCGGTGCTGATA
>NW_018127896.1:5219778-5227915 GCF_001952655.1 Monopterus albus | reverse complement strand
ACAAAATAAAGAAGACAAAAAAGTGAGCAAACAGTAAAACATCTCCTACCTGAGTAAGCATCTCCTGTTCATGTAGGAGAAGCAGTTTGCTTTCAGAGCCTTCTGACCTCTGCTCCAGCACGAGGGAGAAGTGCTCGATGCATCTGATCGACAGTTTCTCTTGCAGAGTCAGGATCACATTCTAAACACACCAATAGCAATGTTTTCTACTGTTCAGTGGGTTTAGTGGCGCATCGTTTCGCAGTTAGTGTACTGAAGTCAATGCCCTCAATTAAACTTTCTTCAGCAATCGCACCACCATCTGAATTTTTTCCCATCTTTGCAATGCCTCCATTTCTTATGCGCAACACATTCTGGAAGAAAAATGTAAATAAACACATGCTACAAAAATAAATAAATAAATGAAAAAAAGCACATTTTTTTAGTGTGCAGTGACCTTTGTGCAAACTTAGTGTCTGACTTATGATACATTTGCATTCTCTACACACAAACAAAAAAAAGTTTGTTACCTTGCCTTAAGAAAGGAAGGGTGAAAATGCTGTGGTGGAAACTATGTGCAGAGACATTTAAAATGCTGCAGAAGAGGACTGGAGCAAAGCCCTATTCTCAGCATGTTGTCTATACAAATGATCATTTTCTATAATACATACTAAAACATGATAGAAACTGGTGTTTGGCAACACAGCTGACACATATTTGATCACTTACGTTGTGCCTTTTAGGCCTTGATTGTATTAGATTTCTCTTTTTCTCTGAAAAACCTGTTCTGTAAAGCAGTTTAAAAGAATAAATTCTGGAATAGAATTCATATAAGCACAATTATGAAGATAGCATGTATTTCATATTAACCAAAAAAACAAAAAGGGGGTGTCATTTCTGGCCCATCTATTGAAGTGTAGGTTCCAATAGAAACATAAAAAACAACTGTATTAATCAGTATTAGACTGACTTATTAAGGTAACATTATAAAGCTGAGAAAAGGCAGTAACTATGTTTCCTTGCAACCCACAGTGGATCACATCTAAATAGGAATTCACAAGTCAAACAATATGAATTTTTGCCACCTTGCCTGAATAGATACAAACAAATAGAATTCAAGATTCAGTTTCATCATCTGTGTGAGTGAATCAAGGAACACTCATTTGGACTCAAAATGAATTCCTCCTTTGCAATTTTAGATTATGCAAATGTTCTGAAGTCCCACAAACACACACCTTAACAGAGGTACTGCTATCGAAGCGAAATGACTTTGTCTGCCCATTCTCCAGGTAGACCTTCAGGACATTTGGCATGAACAGAAGAGAATTGTCCTTCACCGGATTCTGCAAAGAAGGAACATGATCAGTGTTTTCATTCTGTACATTTGTGTTCACTTTAGCATAAAACAGGTTAAGTTTAATATGTGAAAGGACGTCATAAAGCCACATCTTTGCCATTGCTGATATACATTAAATGATACATAAGCATTTGTGCGTGTGTGTGTGGTAAAACTGACTGGAACCTGGCCGTTTATAATGACCTCCTCTGCAAAGCGCACTTTGACCGGATTGGACTTGAGCATGGCTTTTTTGGCTGCACTGATGAACGCTGATTTAGGGGACTAAGAGGCAAAAATCCAAAAAGAGAGCCAGAGAGAGAGAAACAGAGGAGGCAAAGAGGAAGAAAGAGACAGATGGTAGGAGAGAGATAAAGTCAAGCACAAGCACAAATGAAGATGGAAAAAGCATTACAACCATTGTTGGAGCAAGATTTCCACATTTATATCAATGCACAGATTTTGTGAAATTGGGAAGAAAATGTTTTGCAACTTTTGCTTTTTATGTAGAGTCATGGTGCAATACAATAAAAGGTGTCAAGTGTAGGATGCTGGATGAATAAATGCCATTTGATATATAAATATATACTGTATATATAAATACTGCATATAGAAGTTATTTCCTTGACCTTGGGAACTGCACTGGATAAAAGTGTGTTCCCTCAAGCTCCATTAATAGCTGATTTTCACTGGCATATTGGGATGTAATGGAAATGAAAATATTACCATTAAAATCTTTTCTGAGCAATGAAAGACTTCTTTTCTATGTTAGCTTAATAGTTGAGTTTCAAAGTTAATGCTTGACATTGGAAATACTTGATAAACTATTGTTCTGATGAAACAACTCAGCCAAGTCAATCTCCTGATGAAGGTCATGTGATATGGTAGAAAGCGCCAGCATTAATGGCCATGAAAAAAACCCAGTGTTTTTACTAGCTTTTGGATATGCAAGGGGGCTCCATGGCATAGAGTAGGATTAATTCTTTGTTTTTCTGGCCTTTTTATGGGATTCATTAACAAAAGTATCAACAGGTTTATTGTTTAAATGCAGAGTTTAACAGGCCTTGAGGACAATCCAGCTGAGAGCAAACTGAGGGTGCAGGCAGGATTCAGAAGGATACTACCACTGTCCAGACAGGGGACACTAAATCATCATGCTCATGATCTTATTTTTGATAGTTCTATAAAAGTATTAATGAATCATTGTGTCAACAATGTAAATATTTTTTTATAAAATGCAACCTGTAGATTCTGTAAATATTCTAATCTGAATGACTAATAAAGTGTTTAATGCATGTGGTGCACAGGGCCTACAGTAGCTAAAGGGGACAGATGTAAACAAAACATTATATTTGGAGATACAGTACAGTACATACCCAGCAACCCTTGTTCTAGATTCAAATATCATATTATATCTGACACAATGTTTGCAGTGTTCTCCAAAAACCAGAAGACCTACTCACAGGATACGGTTGGACAACAGTCAACATAATGGATTCTTTGCAGCTCCTGAGCCGAGAACACAGAAAATCACTCAGTCAACAAAATGATCAGAGAAAAAAAATCAATCATAGTCAAACACAATGGCAGATAAATAACAGGGACTTGATTAGCTTGGGTGAACTGGAATGAGATGCCTCTGGCAATCACCACTTACACGTAAACACAGTCAAAACTAGAAGCACACACACACACACACACACACACACACACACTCATTAGTTTGGCATTTAAAAAGATACACTGGTGCTTCTTGTGACCCGAAATATGATTTGACTCATGGTATATTGTGTGTTTTTAGTTTTCTGATTACTTTTGAATATTTATGCTTGTGGGATGAGGAGAACTGCTTTATCTAAGTATGAGCAGATTGAGTGAAAAGCATTACTAATACTTGTGAAGAACTTCATTAGAATTTTGTGAAATGACTCTTGATTTTAAATGCAAAATTAATGATAATGGCCTTGTTGAATTGTGACTTTGGCACTGGTTGCTGTTTTTCCTTTCTATGATGAATGTGGACCTGCCATTTAAACTGTTTCAAACTGGTTTAATTAGAGCATAACAAAATTACATGGACCATCGGATTAAGGCCACTGAGGCCTGAAATGAATCATATAATGCTACATTATGTTACAATACAGTACACAACCCCGCATATAGCATTGGAATTGACAGCTGCTAACAGTTTTAAAGGATAACTTCACCCAAGTTATTTTCTGGGCTGGTGGCATATATCTCAGCACAAAAAAATCTCTGGACAAATAAAACTATGTGCAGGTTTTTTGGTATTTCTTTAGAAACCCCACACCCTGGCTGACCTGAGCTGAACTGCTAGGGCCTTGGCTTTTGGCAGGTCACAGTGTCCCAGAAGATTGTGTATCTACCTGACAAGGTCGATGACTCTTTCTCTGGGAGCAGAGCTGACGGGTTCATTGTTGATCATAATGATCTCATCGCCTGGCAGCAGCTTCCCCTCTGATGGACCACCTACACAAACACATGTAAACAAGCCATAGTTGATCATACTGCAGAGTTTTTGTCCTAGTTTTAGTCTGTTAGTCAAAGACACTCCGTGACTGCATCATAGAGAGTCTGATTAATGGACACTGCAAATGTGTGACTGCCTTCTGACACATGTAAAAGGTGTTGGCATTAATCTATTGTTTTCAGTGCACAGTATCCCCTTCCTTGTCCAACCACTCTAAACAGAATATTCATTAGTTTAAAGCAACTGTCTGCTTGGAATTCAGCACTGATTGATTACTGAGATGCCTAATCACCATGTGTGGCCATGGCTGAAAGGAGTCTGTAAGCAGTGGTTTGGCAGTAATGTGACAATCAGCCAATAGACCAAAGTAAGCACTACCTTTAGGAAAAACATTAATTTGTGTTCATTTTCTTTCTCACATGGGGTTAGTATTGCTTGGTCATTCAGTGACGGGCAGGAGAAGCCAACAGTCGTCATGGTTTCATTCTAAACTATCATTACCAAAACCATTTGCACAAATTAGCATGCTTCAAACAGTAAGGAGGAACATTTGGACATTTCTATATGTAAATAATCCCTTATGTTGCTTTAAAAACTTTGCTCCATATATTGTCCTTTGGGAAAATATATGCCATTTGACGTTAGGGCTGCAGGTCAGAGGCAAGTCCAAGTCTGGGCAGTTGTGACTTCAAGTGAAGACTGAATCCAAAACAAACAACCAAACAAAACATTTTTTTAAATATTTCTTTTATTGTTGTGTTGCTTTTTATTGTAGAGTCAGCTGTGACATAACTTCAATAATTCATTCAGAACAGTTTGAAACATTTGTTAAGATTATGATTGCAAAAAAAAAGCAGTTATAGTAGAAACAGCATATTATTGCAAAGCATGTCAAGCTAACTGTTAAATTATGATCAATGTCCACTAAACTACATGTCCAAAATCAGGATGCTTAGCAGCAAAGACTATGACAGTTAGCATGCCATGAAGTGTAAACTGTGTAAACAACAGTGCAGCATGTGACATTATACATATCTTTGTGTTTGTGATGAACTGACAGCTGACTGTGGCAAAGCAGCTCTGCAGCCATGCATGCTGGGAAGGAAAAACTGTAATTTGCAAGATTGGCACTGGAGAGCTAGACAGCGCCCAAGTGAAAATACCCACCTGACGTAACAGAGCGGACCACCACCGGTTTCTCACTTCCTGCCACAAAGCCGAAGCCCAGAACAGGGTCCCTTCTCATCTCCACCAGACGAGGGGCGGGGGGGACGCCATCCAGGTGAACCTCCTCCAGGGAGCTGCTCTGGGACACTTGACTACAAAACACAGGAAAGGAGGAACAAAGTGAATAACAATCAAAACATATTTAGTCAAAGAATGTCAAAGGTTATTTTGACTTCACTTACAGTGTAGTTAAAGCAATTTGCTACCTATCCAGAGTGACGTACGGGTCAGACACTGGACACTTCACTACGAGAAGGTCTCTTGAAGAATAAAGTGCACATTAAAATTCAATTAATGCATCTATTCCTACAGTGCAATAGATTTAGCTCAGACAGATATCATTAAACGTAGAATGAATAATTTAAGTTATTGAATCAGCTGTTCATAAATCAGTCTTGGCTGAGGTGTGGTCACTGGCACAACATTTTATGCTTATGAACCACTTAAAAAGAAAGCATTTGTAATCTGAATCTAATTTTCTTCTTACTTCCATATAAAAGTCTAACGACTATTCAAATAAAAGTGTACAGGTCTTTTAATAAAGTCACAGTTTATTCATTTTTAATGAGTAATGGAATTATTCATTTACTTTTACAGTATATATGCTCTATAAAGGTCCTTTCTCTTCTTTCTTTGCTGCTGTTGATTACTTTCATAATAAGGATAATCACCTTCATTGGCCAAGTATATTACACACAAGGAATATGTTTCCAGTACAGAACCGAGGCAGCCATCTGCGGCGCCAACTCAACCGATGCCTCAGGGGCAACTTGGGGGTTCAGTGTCTTGCCCAAGGACACTTCGACACGTTGACTGCAGGCACCGAGATTCAAACCTTCAACCTTCAGGTTGGGAGACGACTGCTCTACCCACTGAACCACTGTCGCCTCCTATCAGTCTATTATCTAAATAAGTCTATTATCCAGTCAATTAGCCAAGATATTGAACAGCATACGACTGTGTGCAGTGAGAGGGTATGCTATAAAAGAAGACCTCAAAATGACATGTGCCAGCTGGAAACAGTGAGAAGTTGGAGACATTGTTTTCAACCAACTCATAGAGTTACGTTATCTTAATTAGCGAGCTGGCTACAGTTGATGAACTCTGCCAGTGACAGCTGTCATTTCAGTCAGCAAAACTGATACAAATGAAAAGCCTAGTTTTTCTCAACCATTCTCTGAACCCAAGTTGCTGTTGCATCAAGTGCTTTGAATAATTAATCTGGCCTTGTTATCATTGTAAACTGTAACAATTGGGCTGAGCGAGAATGAAAAGCTTGACAGTCTGTTTAACAACATTTCCTGGGTATACCGAGTATCTTTTTGAGCTGCCTTGTAAGTTTGATGATGTGAGTTTATCAATAGTCATTTTTATGTATGTGACTGTGGTCCAAAAACTCCTGAGGCTGGTTTTCGGTTTTATGCTTAGGTGGATAAAGTAATACCAATAGATGTGCATGGCCAGCTGAGCAAATGTGACTTAACTCAGTTGTGGTTTTTGAAGTTATTACTTTTTTTTTTTTTTTCTGCAGCATCTCATTTAGATTTCACCCAGTATGACTGCTGAATAATGCAAAATAGCACATCTATAAAGTTGCTCTTTTTAAGAAAAGAAAGGTAAAACCTGGTGCCAAGTTTCCTGATTAATGATTATTCTAGAATTGCTGGTGGCTGTATGGGGCCACCAACATTTCCTACAACTTTAATGTAGGTTCATACTGGTGAAATTTCACTTTGTCCCATCCTTGGCCTTATTACCAGTAACTCAGAATGAGAGTACCACTAAAATGTAAATGTACCATATTAAATTAAACCTTCCTGCTTGCTGAGTTTCAGATGTCTATCTTGACTGGAGCACTGAGAATGCAGGGTGCCTGTTAATTAGGAGGTGATATACACTTTCAGTGGGGTTAACTCTCTCTGTCTCTATTTCTCCTTCCTTCCCTCTTTCACAGCTTAAAAAGCTCCCCTGGCAGCCGTTGCTTCCTCTCTGGACATAAAGTCCGGTACAGGATGTCTATTGTTACCTGGCCAACATCCACTCCATCTTTGTCTGTTCATACAGGCGAGCACATGGATTTCCTACCTCATCCATCCTAACCTTCACACAGCCACAGATGTTTTATTTGTTTGCATACACTGTTGAAATTGTGCAAGTATATGATTTTGGCAACACTCACTAAACTAATTTCTCACCTTTGTCAGGAAATACTGTTTTCAGGTTTTGATCAGTGTAGCCTTATCTAGTTTAACACAATTTATATACTGTACCTGCAGCTTTCCCTAAATCTGCACTGATGATAAAGTGTGTTCCCTCCATCCAGGATGCAACTTTATCTCCAGCCAATCTGGATCAGTCTTGATCTCTGACCCACCTCCTACCTTCTTTTCCTTTTGCGCTCTCGCATTCTCTTCCTCTCTCATTATGACACTGCTCTGTATTGTACATATGGCATATAAATCTGAAACTAAATCTGTCTACAACGAAGCAGTCTGTGATGCCAGCTCTTTGTTCCTGTCACAGTCAATGGGGTTTTAATCCCACAGAAGGGCAGAGCAAGGATGTGAGGGGGTCGAAGAAAAGCTGAGTACAAAAGATCAAATCCAGGTCTTTCTGATAATCATGAACAGAATACAGTACAGCACCCACACCCTTAAATTCACAATGGTGACAGGCTCAGGTCTCATTCTAAAAGTAAATGTTGAGGTTTCTATCACTGATCCATGACCAACTTGCCTTAGTTCCCCCCACACCACTCCCTTTCACTACATTGATTTCCTGGTCCACTTCAAGACAGATGTATCTATTAACAATTTCTCAACTGAAATTCAAAAAAGCACCTTATTAGTAAATCCAACAGTTGTACTATTTCACATGTTAGGAGGTTTTATCCCATCCATACATCAAGGACAATAGAATTCTCCAAAAAAGAAAAGAAAGGAACCGGCATTAGGTGGATCAACTGTAAATATTTTAGGAATTCTAAAATACTGTAGAGCCTACATAGAGAGTAGTATTCAAAAGCCTGCTTGCATCATGTTAGGTAAGGTTAGGGGTGTTACAGTATCTGTCCAGTATAATTAAATCAGTTGACTCTCTTTCCC
>NW_018127896.1:5213670-5219745 GCF_001952655.1 Monopterus albus | reverse complement strand
TGAAACTCAATCTGTGTCACCACCTCTTAAGCCAGCAGCTTTTCTCTGAGAACAAAGCCGCATTGCCAGAGCTGTCACCCTTGTCATATTTGACTCCCCCGACATGAGGAGAGAAGGGAGAATTTAATAGGGGAGTTACAAAAAGGAGAAAAGGAAAGGGGCTGAAAAGACAAAAGGTAAGAAAAAAAAAACAAAGGAGATGAGAAGAAAAAGAGAAGAACAACAACATTTATAAAAATGGAGGATACAAGCTCATGCCTCATGGTAAAATGTTTGTGGAAGGTTTATGGGTGAGTGATGGTGGAGTTACAATCATTTACTTACATTGATTATAAAAAGGCAAAATAAGCACTCCACAGCTTTTGGGAATCCTATATAAACCTATGAGGCATAGTGCATTTCTCATAAAGCTGTTAGACAACTGCATTTCTCCACTGAAGTCAAGAAAACCAGTGTGTGGAAAGCAGAGAGACTAAGGGAAGGAAACTGATGTCAAGGAGGCAAAATGGATAGAAGGCAGGGAATGTCTGAAGGGAAAATAGAGGCGATAAGAGATCTGCATGGAGTGTCTGTTCCACTGTGACTACATGTAGTGGGATTCATTGTGCATAATGTTCTCTCTGCCAGACTCTTAACAACAGTCCGACTTGAGGATTTGCATGTTTTCCTGGCAGGACGTTTCTTCCTGCATGACAAATTTAGACTGACAGAAGGCACTGCACACACAGCTACTGTAGAATGCTAAATGACCCGTCTACTTCACATGAATGTAGAAAGGAAAGGGCAGATGAAACACTACCTGCAACACCGGCTCATAAACGTATGCCTTAACTATGCTAGTGAATAAACTAGGTTTTGGAAATGGTGCAAAGGGATTCAATGCTTATGGCATTTTCACTTGTTTGTCTGTTTATTCACACTGTAATGCTCTAGTGGGTCACCATGATGTAACCAGATGTAACTGCTGTATGGGAACTAGAAGTTTGTGAATGCATAGATTGCTTCTGCATTAAGCACATGCATTTTGGTGTTGATGATCATACATACTTGATGAGGCAGTCCTGTCCATCCCTGCTGCTGTTCATGCTGTCCCAGCTGTATGAAGGCCCTTGCAGTCCTCCCCAGGAGCCTGGGCCAGGGGGTGGCCAGCCTGACATTTTGTTCTTATGGCTAAAACACAAAGGATGGGGAAATAAGCTTGATCAGTCCATGTTTGTAAAAATATGATTTTGCCAGTGCACTGTGAAAGGTAATTAAGTGATTTCTTCTTATATTCAGTGTGAAATACACTTTTATCTGAAAAACAAGACAAGGACTGCTTGTTGTTCAGAAAACCAGGCCCAGTAATTTGAATCAAGGCAGAGAAAGAAAGCTGGTAACATGGCTCACTTTACTAATTTTCCATAAAAAGATTACAATTAAAACACTAGAACTATTTCACTCCACTAGCAGATTGCCACTTGTTCAAAGAAAACAAGCATTAAGAAACATTTATATTAAACTACTAGTTTAGACAGATGTTGCACTAGAGCTGCAATAAAACTTAAGATTCATTGGAAGGGTTTTGTACAGGAAGCCGATCCACAGAGAACATACTTCATACATAAACATCACAGTACCTGTACCTACATATTTTAAGACATAAATCATTTTTAAAAAAGTTAAATTATGACTCTTCCCCCTCTGGAGATAAATGCACATGAGAGACAATCTGTACAGCTCTGGTTAGATGTCTCAGTCCAATTAGTGCGACTTCTTGTGTCTATGTGGCTTACACTGTGAGATAGCACTGCTTAGTGCGATTGACTGCAGACAAATACCAGCTCATTGGCTCTGTAGACAAGCGATTGAGGGCTGTATGCACAAGCAGTGCTGCATTAGACAGTTGCTCTGCAAAATATGCAGTGAGGAAAGACATGGATGTGACATCTGGTTTACTTAATTCAGATTATGCTAGCAATGTCTTTGAGGATTTCAGAAAACTGGGAATGAGCAGACAGCAGAAAGTGACAGAAGAAGAGGCTGGCTCCAATGTGGCACCTTAGTATGAATTATGAAAAACCTGAACATATCATCCTCGTGAACCAACTGTGCCGAGCTCAAATTCAAATCTCCAGTGCCACCCATGCTAAAGTGACTAATCATGCACAGATCATAAACGCCCATCCCATAACTTTCCACAAAAATCACAAATGCAATAAAAGATCATCAAGCCACAGAAACGCCACTGAATTTAAGCATTTCTGCACTTCCTTCTCCTGTTTATTTTGAAGACCGCTTCCTCTCATGGCCATAAACCATGAAGATGAGTTTCGTTCTATTACACAACATATTCCCACTGTGTGTGGTGCCACGTGCTAGGGTGTCACAAATTTGAATTTGAGTTACAGGGCCCAACTGCAGTCATCAGTTATATCCTAGCACATTTTTAAGCAGGTGGAAATGCATACTAGATAAGAACATCATCACCGTAAGAACCCAGCCAATCACTATCCATATTGTGCTGTCGATAGGTTGAATACATCAGTCACTCAAGTCATAGCTTACAGTGTGTGAAAAAGAAAAATGTCTTTAGTTAAAAATGCATCACAAGCTTCACAGAATACAGTAAATCTGCTGCTGATAATGTCAGACCCTCTCAGTCATCCTGTTCATCAGCTGCCGTGTAGAAGAAAAACTGTTTATTAATGGTACCTCAATTGTCTTAAGAAATACACAAAGCTTTCTTGCTAAAATTAGCTGACATTCAAGTTATCCTTAGAAGCCATTTCAACGCTCTTAGGCTTTTGAGTTTAAGCCCTCTCGATTGTGTTGCCACCCACGGATGTCACTCAGACACTTCTGCTGTTCATCAGTCACCAAAAAAAAAAACGAATCCAACCGCCACTTCAGAATCAGAGGCTCTTGTGCTTAAAATATACAGATGCTGTGGCGTTAATGTCTGTGCAGATCTCCAGTGTGTAGACAGACATTCATCTGTGTTTGTTATTGTGTTGCTGCTAAGAGCAGCTTTGGTCCGAACTGAACTAAACTGCCTGGGCCTCACCCCCTTTATCCCATAATCCCTCTCATCACAGAGAAAACAAATTGACGCTGTATGTGAGTATATGAGAGTGAGAGAGAGAGAGAGAGAGAGAATGAGAATGAGAAAATGAGAGGGAGACAGTGTGTGCAACTGTTTGTGAGTGTGTGTGTGTGTGTGTGTGTGTGTGTGTAGAGTAAGAGGATTTTTGGAGAGTAACAACCTGTATGGAAACAACTCCATCTCAGAGCTGAAGCCTCACAGCAGGAAACAGGATGAAGACACTGCCTCTTAAAAATCACCTGGATGGAATTTATTTTTCTTATCCACTGCTTCAATGGGTAAAAATGTACTTTAAGGCACAACTGTAAATGAAACAGCAACATTTTTGGACAGCTATTTCTTGAAGTGTGAGTCCAGACTGCTCTGTGTCAGCATTATCTCCCTCACTTGCTGCTTTTGATGCACTGCACACAAGTCAACCAGGGGTGTACATGCTGATTCAAGCTCTAGCGCTGTCAAACATCGGTTCACTTCTTTCTCCAGAACAAAATGAATCATTTTTTCCTTTTTGAATATCAGATTGGGACAGAAAATGTAATTACAATCGATCTAATATTGTGGAGATGGTGGCTGACTGACCCGACGCCAGTGTGGCTTAAAAGTGTCTAGCAAAAAACAAAAGACAGGAGTTAACGGTGCTGCTGAACATAAATTACAGCAACAGAAAGATTTTGACGAAATCTGAATCCTGGTTCTTCCTTCCTTCATAAAACATCCCCAGCCAGATTGATCTGTCATGACCAGTCCTTCATAGGCTGCCATTGCAGATATTGATCCTCTCCATCTTTTCCTCAGGTCATTTAAAACACTAATGACAAAGACCCGATCACTGTGATGTGCTGTATTTCACGACAAGACATAACCTCAGCCAGTGTGTGAGAGACAAAGAATTTCAATCGGTGAAACATCACTATACCAGAATATTTTTCACCACATGATAATTAAATGCCCATCCCTATTTAGTAAAGATGGTGGTTCCTGGAGCTAGTCGGGTTGTTTTTTTTCAGCATCATATGTCAAGCCTCCCGTCACAGAAAGCCGCCGAGCCAGCTGGCACAGACCTCCGTGCTCAGCCACCACATGCTCTAGTCAGCAAGAATGCACAGCCTCAATCACTGAGCCCTAGGTGCATCTCAACAAATGTTTAATTTCCCATATATTGTAGCTTTGATGCAAATTCCTGGAGTCCAGTAAAGTACTCCATCACAGTTCAACCAAGGTAATATCTATAGTACCGCACACACTAATTTAAAATGCAATAGTCCATCAGAGTAGATTATAATTGCCATTTCATGACATTTATTTTATTTCATCAGTAAATATGACTGTTGTGGCTTGATAGAGAATTCTGCCATTTGAGCTTCTGCATTAATGTGAAGCTACTGCAGCAAACAACATTACAAGTTGTTGTAGCTACTTGTCAGTATGAAGCGTTGGTTGCTATAAACTGACCTGCCTACAAACTGTGACCTTATTCATTTAAATTAATTTCATTAGGCTCCTGCATTCACAGCATTTGTTACTGTCCCTTTCAGAGATTATGCAGTACTTAGTCTGGTATGACCAGTGTCTTATGGCGGGGGTTCTCACTTTTGATTGTTATAAAATTTGATGGTTTTATGATAGTGTCTTTGTATAGACCACTCACACAACATAGGACATTAAATCTTGTGAAACCCCTCAAGACCTTTATCCAGACTGACAGAATTTGCACAAAAGGCAAAGACCCCACCCAAGATGCCTTAGCCTACATTATGACAATGCTTACTACAGCCAGTAGCATAAAACCCACCCCCCTCTGCTTTATTCTCACCACTTTACACTCTACAGAACAACTAGGGTAATTTAAGCTCAACCACCATTCTATGGGAGACACATTTTCTTCTTTTTAAAAGCTTAGTTGCTGGTTGTCCTGAATACTGGTGGAGCTGAGGACCCATCACAGGACGTGTGGGCGGAGCAGTGTTAAATACACATACTGTATAAAATGTAAATCAGGGCTTGGTTCTCTTCCTTCTCTTGGGCCATGACCTTAACTTGTTTATTGTCTTCCCTTTATAGACTGACATAGACTGACATAAGTGCTTTAGGAAAATCTATTGCAATCAAAGGTATTTCAGCTCTGTATTTCTTTGTGTTAGAGGGTGCATTAAGGATAATGTCAGCCTGGAATGTAAACTCAGCTCATTTTGATCTGTTAGATGACTTGATTAATAACTTGGTGATAAATAATTCACCAGAAAACCACCCGTTACCTCCACTACTGGTTAATCCTTCAGATTTTGTTCTATTAGAATTCTCAGTAAACAGCCTCCTGCATAGAATACGTGAGCAGAGTGACAGGGTTTTTTTCAGCGAAAGTCAAAATAGCCCAATCAGTCACCATTCAGAAAACCAGCAAAATACACCACCGCGAGACAGACTCGTAAACGCAGCTCATTTTGATCAATTAGACGCATTAATAAACAGATTACTGATAAACACTAGCCCGCAAAGCAACTCAGGCAATTCGCCAAATACATCCTCAGAGTACAATTACAGGGATCCGACACAAGATGGGGGTTACGATTCACCAGATACTTCTCCTCTACACCAGGCAAGCGCCTCTGATTTTGACTAATTAGAAGAGGCTGTAAACAATCTGCTGGACTGAATACACTCATCTCAACACCAGACAGGTTCGGGCTCCCACGATAACGCTCACAATGAACAAGAGAATCAGCCAGAAGATGATCAACAGCTTTCCCCCTCCTCTTCCTCACCAGAGCAAGTCGCGCATGAACCTGATCAAACACCGGCTGAAACAACAACCGTGACTAGAGCAAGATTCAACAACTTTGAAATAAGACACTTGTTAAATATCGATCAAGAGCCTGAAGTAAATTATGGAAATTTCTACGGTAATGTCATGGGGTCTGTCTCCGACCTGGTCCAACAAGCGTTAGACAGGTGTAACCCGGGAGATCTTCTCCAGCTTGAATTAAGGGGGG
>NW_018127896.1:5211930-5212913 GCF_001952655.1 Monopterus albus | reverse complement strand
GCTGAAACCGTTCCCAGCCTGTGCCAAATCCATAAAAAATGCTTAAAATGCTCGAGACTGTATTACATTCCTCTGAGTAAACAAACTAAGCCCCACAAATGCCCCGAGTCCACCTGCTACACCTGCGGAGGCGCAATTTATGATGATGCTGATGATGATCATAAGTGTTATATCTTATATCATATATATATATGAGCCTACCCATGCCTGAAAAAGCGGATCATATTCCTGCTAAAAAATTAATATTCTACGACTTTGAAACATACCCCGATGATAACGGTGTGCACGTACTATTTTATGTGAGCGCAATAACAGCGAGCGGTGTGAAATGGGATCATTTCAGGCCAGATTACGCTGTGAAATTTCTAATGCACTTTAGAAGCCCCCGCTATCGCAGAGCAGTGTTTTTAGCTCACAATTCAAAAGGATTTGACGGCCATATTCTATTCAATGCTATGCTGTCTCTGGGGATTGAACCCGAATTGGTTCTTCAGGGTTCAAAATTGATATTATTCACAGAGCCAGACTTTCAACTAAGGTTTATCGACTCTGCATCTTTTCTCCCGTTCCCCCTAGCAAGTCTACCAAAATATCTCGGCTTCACAGACTCTGCCAAAGGCTTTTTCCCCCACCGGTTCAGCTCAGTGGAGAATTTGAATTATGTCGGGGATTATCCGGAGCCAGAGTACTACGGATGTAATCAAATGACTCAGAAGAAAAGAGATGATTTTATGAGTTGGTATTCCACCGTGCGTCACGGCACGTTTGATTTTGCAAAGGAGGCTGTAAGATATTGTATAAATGACACTATGATTCTTATGAAAGCTTGCATGATTTTCAAAAAAAAATTTATGACCGAAACGGGTCTGGATACTTTCAAATGGCAGCCTCGGCCTGCATGTAAGTGTTTAGGACACACTTTCTGCAGGAAAAAATGTTGGCTATTCCTTGCTCATATGATTACAAATATCGTTTCAAACGAT
>NW_018127896.1:5206281-5207830 GCF_001952655.1 Monopterus albus | reverse complement strand
AAAAATGAACTTAAATGATTTTAGCATATGGCTGCAATATAACAAAGAGTGAAAAATTTAAGGGGGTCTGAATACTTTCCGTACCCACTGTACAAAGTTTAGCAGCAGTCTCTTGCAGAAAAGAATATCTGCGTGCAGAGGTCCTATCAAGTGAAATTCTTTCGATTCAGCGCTGAATTTTGCTCTCTCCACAAGGCCTTTGTTAGGTCCGTTGTTAATAACCAGAGAATCCATCACTCCTGAGGTATCTTGATAGAGGCCTGAGCAGAATTGACTTTTCAAGGTTTCAGGGGAATAGTTGAGCAGAGTCTCAACCATTGACCTGTAGGCGTAAGTTGCACTTGACTGGCAAATTAGTCGATCCCCCAAGGTCACATCACACTGGCTGAATATGGTATTCAAAGGATAATTGATGATCCCTACAGGGGTGTCGTTGGCCCAATTCGTTCCATCTGCGTTGCTTATTTTCAGCCCTAATATCTGACTGTGTGTTTCTTTGATCCCTGTGGATTTCTCCTTCAGAAACTGGTGGCACGTCCGGGTCAAATGATGAACTACAGAGCCTTCGGTGTCCTCTGGCAGATGGCCTGTGATATCGAACTCCTGCACAAGGTAGCGTACGGGGAAGGATGCCAATAACATTTTGATTATGCAACTGTTATATAAAGATGATGGTGCATGTTTAGCTCAACTTAGCATTGTGATGTTTTCACCACAGTGGAGAATACATTTAAGCATTAAAAATGACAAATTGCATCCCGTAATGATCAATACGAAAAAATTTTAGGCTGTTTTCTCCTTCTTTTAAGAGATGGTAAATGCTCGCCTGGTGGGCGTCTCCATGGTCTTCTGGCCAGCACCACAAAACCTGACCCCTCCTGATCAGCGGTGTCTGCCCCTCGGTTAGAGGTCAATCTAGTAATGGCCTTGCTCACCACATCTGACGCTATGTTTTTAGCCGCAGAGGATAAATGTGGTTTGGCCGGATTGAACTCAGTCTTCATCAACGGCATTACAAAGCGAAACAGTTTTGAGAAAATCGCTCCAATCCCCTTGCCGTATTGCACATTCAGTCCACTAAATCCGGAAATCCCTGAGCCAGCCTGGTTCTCATAATAACTTATAAATCGATAGGGGTCGGCTTTGTACAGCGTTGCGGTCATTTTTTTTCACAGGGTCTAAAATGGAGCGTTAGTATCGTTTTCCCGTATCTGAAGTTGACTGGGGAATTTTGGTCAGATTTAATTTCTACATATATCGTGTCAATATGATTCTTGGCCAGCTGTAGATAATGTGGAGGGTTGAAACTTTTTGTTATAAAGTCTCCGTAGGCTCCTTCCGTTGTTACGCAGCGTAATATAGGAGCGAATGTATCTCCCACAAACTGGTGGCTCACAACATCAGAATAAAGGTAGAGCTGATAAAACCCTGCTTTTAAATCCGAGGGGCGAGGCGAGGGGACTGTTCCAGGGCCTGTAGAAAACCATCTATCTCTTTCCATGCCCTTCCATGTAATTTAAGGGTGCTGAAAATTTTACTTTGTAGCGGC
>NW_018127896.1:5203307-5204349 GCF_001952655.1 Monopterus albus | reverse complement strand
ATATGTAGATAAACATTGGTTATTACTCCTAACCCCTGAGAAAAACTTGGCAAAAGAATAAATGCTTTTTCACACAACAAAAAGAATAATATGTAGATAAACACTGGTTATTACTCCTAACCCCTGAGAAAAACTTGGCAAAAGAATAAATGCCTTTAGGATGATTTTTTTTTTTTTAAAGAAAAACAAAAAAGATAAAAACCATGCAGATAGCGGCATCATCCGCTATTACTCTAACTCCCCCTCCTCACCAGCCCATAGCTTCTCAGCCTCTTGCAAATACACAATTTTTAAAACAGAATCTCCCACCCATGAAGCGTTTGCTTCGCTCAAGGCTTTCTCCAAGTTCTCAGAATCTCTCAGCTCTAGTAGAATGTTTTCTGCAGCTCCTCTGATCTTCTCCTCAGAGACACTGATGGTGTATCTGTCCAACAACTGTGATGCAGCAACCAGGAAGTGGCTTGTCAGGACACATTTCTTAAGAGTGTCATAATGAGCGCTCAGAAAATTGTCGGGGATGCCAAACACACATGTGTGGTGCTTCTGGCTCAGATAAGAAATCTTGCAGCCGTAACACAGATATTCGTTGTGGTCCCGAATTGCAGCGTACAAGACTTGGGTGACGAGGGACTTCACAATGTCAGAAAACAGCTTTAACATACCCCCGTCCAGCTCGTGGCTACATTCCGCTTCAGGCTCCACATGGACCGTGTCAAGATCCGTGAGGGGTGGTTGAGGAGAGAGAACCATCTCCTCAAAGTCATCGCTGCTCAAGCAGTTACTGTTGCCGCTCTCCTCATCACACCCCTTTTGAGACTCCTCGCTCACTGTGTCAAGATCAATCGGGGTTGTGCTGGCCGGTTGAGGAGACGCTTCTCTCTCCTTGTTGTTATCCTTGCTCGAGGTGCTACTGGCGCTGCTCTGGCTACTGTCATCGCTGTGCTGGCTGCTGTCTTCCTCTTCCACCTCTTCCTCCCCCTCCGACTCTTCCTCCTCTTCGCTGCTGCTGCTGACAGGCTGGCGGAGAAATTTTAACTCACAA
>NW_018127896.1:5188565-5202445 GCF_001952655.1 Monopterus albus | reverse complement strand
CTGTTTTTACCATCTAAATAATTACCCCCAATAAATAACTCAAGGACATCCGTTGTCTCATGTTCCCCATGGGTCAAAAATGTGCAAAATCACTACTCTGTTTTAGCTGTATGTCCATTTTTGTTTTACTCATCTCACACTACATAATAGCAGCTGTGTCTTTTTTAAATAGCTGTTTCACACCTCTACAATTACTCAAACCTAACTCAAGGACATCTGTCATGTCCTCTTTTGAAACTAAATATCTGTTCAACTCTATACTTTCTATGTACCATTTGTTTTATTCACTATATAACATTAAAAACAGAAACCCCAATAATAATGGTTATGTCTTTTTTAAAATAGCTGTTTGTCTCCTCATTTTTTGAAACTAAATATCAGCTCAACTCCATTTAATATACAAGGGGGGAGGGTGGGGGGCTTGGGGGCGGTACAAAGCTTCTGATTGGATAACCCTTCACCTTGAACTGTCAAATCGAGTTTGATGAAAGCCGGTATCTATACTGTGTGTATCTTTTTACTTGCTGGGACTTCACACTATTGAACAAGCAGAGTGAAAAATAAATAAAGAAAGAAAAGAAAAAAGAAACTTCTGTAAAACTTCTCAGTTTGCCTGAAGTAACACTTAATGTGTATGTTTCAAGAATGTATCATCTTCAAACTCAGCAGGAGGCTCCATTAGAGCACCGGTTGGTTGAAAGGGCCCACTGAAAAACACAGGACGAAGGGTAGAACACACTCAAACCAGTGCTCTTTCTCTAGTTCTCGTTCTGATTTAAAGGTCCCACAAAAACAAAGAATGGTGCACGCCACACTGTGTGATATAGGTGTAATAAAATGTTGGCTGCAATCTGTGTCAGACTGTGCGACATAAATGTTGAGACATGCCAGATTGTGTAACAAATGCCTTTGAATCATAGCACTACAATATAAATGTGCAAGCAGACAAAAAGATCAACTTGGGTAAATGTTTTCATGCTTTAAAAACGAAAACAAGTTTTAGCACCGTCTTTTCTAACTTCATTCAAAACTAGCACTTATAGCTGATTTGTTGTAGTGTATATAGGTGTTTAACGTCTTGGGACACCAGTGTATTCTGTCTTATTTTATGTTGTATTCTAATTGGCTGGATTTGTAATAGTGCACAGTAGTAACTTGGTATTGATTTGTCATTAGAAATTTCCTAATTGGCTTGTTAATGGAGCTTCTCTCCTCCTAGTCTTCCTCATTAAGTGCATTAACGCTCCAACTTAACACCCTCTTGGGTCCTAGTGAAACAACTCCAGCTATCACCTGACCCTCCCATGTCCTGTCTCTTCCCTTTTACCATTTGTTGTTTCATTTCCTCTGTCTTTTACTCACTCTTTGTCCATGAGCTGATGTTCTTAAATGAAACATTGATGCATGTTGTTAAAAATTGCCCTGGAAGTGCTTTCAGTTTAAATG
Source organism: Monopterus albus (assembly GCF_001952655.1). Taxonomy (NCBI): domain Eukaryota; kingdom Metazoa; phylum Chordata; class Actinopteri; order Synbranchiformes; family Synbranchidae; genus Monopterus; species Monopterus albus. The sequence continues at coordinate 5,200,999 of NW_018127896.1, read as the reverse complement.
GCTTTATCTGAAGACTATATGCTTTGGCTTTCGGTGTGTTTCACACACGAGTGCAACCACATACACATGTATCAATATATACACACAGTTTCTTTTAAGGTAACCCCTTGAACATTACGTTACATTCTGCATGCTTTCTGAACATCCTGCAGACTGAGGATGTTTGCTAAACAAGCATAATGGAATACAAAAATACTGTATATAAACACTGCAGGCCTTTCACAAATTTGTTCATGTGCAGGAAACTACTGAAAAAAAAGTAAGACACACAAATTCAGCAAATGCATTGAAAAAAACATTTCTCAAGCTCATTAATTCATTAAATAAAGATGTAAGGGATCCATCCATTTAACAGAATGTTGACCTGACCAACCACCCATCTGCAGCTGAAAAACTCCAAACGCCACTGTCATTTAAAGACCAGATTCACAGACAGCATTCACATGTAGCAATATTGGCATTCAGGAGCTTAGACAGCTCAATACATGTTTAAAAAAAATCATATCTAAAGCTTTTTAGCATTCAAGCTGATGATGGAAAGCCTGTTAACCAAAGTGAAGTGCTATTTCTTTCCAGTACATTATACAATTGGACATTATTAGCCAACTACTGTTTGGGAGGGGGCTTATTAATCTTATTTTGCACTGTCCCTAGCATTTCATGTCATTGTAGCGTACCCTCAGTGAACTCATTTTTTGCTTAGTTTTTGTTTCCGTCTTTTGAAATCCTCTAGTTTTAGCCTCTCTGGCTCCTACATTGTTCTATCAGCCACCAAGCTGCTAAATCCACAGCCTGTCAACACGAACTGTAGAAGCAGTGAGCCACTGCTCTTCTACTATTTTATGGTTGTGATTAAATGTTGCATTTGTCATGTTGCACTGCACTGTGTGCTATAAAGTCTTCATCCTGAAAACTAACTGTTCTCTGAGATCATCATAAAGACTGGACTGTGCCCAAGCTGATTAGAGGGATTTGGATCTTTATACCCTCTGGAGATGAAAATCTGATCGTGACAAACACTTTCTGGTCTTGTTGATGTAGAAACACGCAAATACTCTGTGAAGATGGTATCAATTAAGAGCTTACCATACAAAGCTACTCCTTACAAAGAGTGTTGGTGAGTGAGGGAGCCACTTCATAGATGTCTAAGGACCACGGACAGTTCCCGTCCTTTCATACAGCACTTTTCAGGATGTGAATACTGATTTTCAAGTCTGTGCACATACTGTACACAGCAAAAAGAAGCACAAAGACATGTGAGGGTTATGTCAGTAAGTACACAGTCAGCTGCATCAGTCACTGCTGTCTGGTTAAACCTCTGGCTACTGCTTCCTCATTCTGCAATGAAACAAGACAAGAGGACCCCAATATCATCTAAACACAAAGACAAGAGTCACTGTAAACAATTAGTGGGCTTCAGCTGTATTTGTTGACTCATTCCTGATCTTTTCTTCCTCCTTTATCATACTCACAATGTGTGTACCAGTGTGTGTACCAGACTAGAAGTGAACACACCCCGCCCTTTCCTAGTGCAAAGATTTGGACTCTGACACAGGCTGCTGGCTAGATGCTTGACCATAGTAAATCACACCCATACACATTTCCGCTCAATGACTTTACTTAACTGCACTACAAATGGAATTAAACTGCTTGGGGCAAAAAACATCACATTACTCTTCAGAATGAAGGTTTTCTGCAGGTGGAGAGCAGCATCTCACTGGAGGACAGCATGTGCAGAGATACAAGTGTGTTCATTTGTAAGATAAGACAATATCAGACAAACCCTCTACACCTCAGTGGGAAAGTTAAAAATAAATACAGGATCCTGCAAAGAATATAAGCACGCATGGACAGAATATAAATAAGCCAGAAGCCATAAAAATACTTGTAGACTTTGTTGATTAAAAGATGGGGGAAGAATGTGGTTATTTACTTGATGTTACTTTAGTCAGCTAATTAAAAGAACTTCTTTAGACCATCTGATACAGATCATTCCACATCAGAGGGTAGCTGATTTTGACCATAATGACTTTATGCCTTGCACAGACAAGTGTGAATAGATTTCACTCATCTAATATCCATTTGTGTTTCTGGGTCTGAAAGGACAAAAAATTATGTAAAACTTAGGCAAATACTCACTTTAATCATCTTTAAAAAAAAGTTTCAAAAGCACAATTACACATAGTAAATAAAGGTCAAGAAAAGTCTAAAAGTTAAGAAATACACTGTGCTGACAAGTCAACTGAGAAGTAATCTCTCTTGCTTGTACTTCACTTGTGTTTACAACCTGTCATCATGTGACATGGTGTTAGTCTCCACTGTATCTGTAGCCGGCCTATAACTGTGTTGCTTTTTAACCTTTGTGGCACAGCGGTACATCTCTGTGTGACAACACAGTCCACAGCACAACACCCCACTGAGTCTTTGAAAATGTCGCATGGTGCCCAGTAGAACCAAGAGGCAGAAAATACAAAAGGCAGCAGAGAAACTTTTAAATTGTGTTTTAAAGCTGATTGGCTGTTTGAATAATGTTTATGCTGTTGTTGAATCCATTTTTATATATGGCCTAAAGTTCCGGCGAAACAACACTGGGCATCATTGTTGAGGGCTAAACACATAACCTTTTCTGTATAATTGTTTTCTACATTAAAACGTGCAATTATTTGTCTGCAGTTAAAATATCTAGCAATATTGCCACATAAATTCCTTTAACTTCATTGTAAGCGTCAAATAACACTTTGGGCTAGGGGGAAAGGAAAACTAATAGGACAATGAATCATCTCGAGATACATGGGTGGTTTTGGTGCCTTTGTTGTCAGGGGCTGTTATTGGGTTCAACCTAGAGCCAACTACCATTACATCCTTTGTTTTAATGGGCATTAGGGAAAAAAGAAGGTTGTCTCAGCAAATAGAAATGCCTCAAATTGACCATCAGCAGTTACAGTATGGCCACAACAAGGCAGTTCTGCTTTTATACAGCAAAAGCCTATGAAATTATGCGTCATTAAATAATGCACTGAGGAGTACTGCCTCCTAACCAAAGGATTCCATGCAGGATACATGAGGCATGGAACGTGCCAAGAGTGCTAACACACGCTGTATGTCAATTCTCTTAACATTTACAGGACATGTGACGTGCTGCTGTGTGCAAGAATTCAATAAGAGCATCGCTTTATGCATCACTGATTGACCCGCATATTGTCTCTGAATTTCAGTGTGCTTGCAGTATGAGAATCAAAACTGAGAGCTGATGCTTGTTCAAAAAGCTATTTGTTTTTGCGAAGCAGAGATGAGGGAAGGAAGTTCAGTTCTGAACAGCATCAAGAGACAAAATGGGTTTTGCTTCTTTTGCGTAATGGATCAAATCTGGTCTCTTGTCAAAGGAGAGAACGAAAGCATGAAGCACATATCTCTAGTCTTTCAGTATTATCTGGGGTGAGAGATGACTGGAATTATGGGAAGTAAAATGTGGTAATCACAACATAACAGAATATTAGTGTTCACTAGGAAATGAATCCCAGCTGATGACACTGGTAAGAATGCAGGACTGATTAACACATCCATTTCAGAGCTGGTATCTTTTATCAAATAAGCACTGAGGAATATCTAATGAATTATTCTGCCAGGCTATAATTAAACTTGTTACTGTGATTTTACACCTAAAAGGGAAAAAGCATCAAAAATATCTTAACAACATGGCTTTACCTCAGGATCCTGATACAGCCAAAAACCATATCAGCCACACTGAAATCTGGGCCACCCCTCAGAAGCAGACTGTACCTGGCATACATTACAGGCAAGGACAGATACATAAGTAATGGACAGATGGACAGAGAGAGATGTGTGATGTAATTTCATACACTGAATGAAACATTCAACAAGCCCGTTCACCCTGCCAGCCTCCCCTGCAGCAATCACCGATCCCTTAGGGGGATTATCCAGACTCAAATCAAAAACATTGTGAAACTTTAAGGGCTCCAGACAGAGAGAGAGAGAGAGAGAGAGGGAGGAATGGAGCAGAAGGTGGTAGTCCTGCAGCCTGAGGATTTTGCTCCTGCCTAGCCTCAAATTTATGTTTTGATATACTATGTACACTCCCACTGTACTAAAATAGGAATATACAGGAAATTACAAGTGACTGATAATATTACAAACTACCAACATGCTTTAATGACATAATTTCAATCTGACACAATACTGACATGCTCGTATGGCGAATTTTGTACTAAAAGCGCTGTAAATTAGGAAGATATTTACTTGATTTCTAGAACTCAAACTGCAAAAGCATCATGCTAACTTAGGCTGAACTGAAAGGAACAGTTTGATAATTTGAGCTAGATAAACAGAACAATACCACTCTTCATACTGTATGAGCAATCATGAGTCCCTGTCAGCCAGCATGATGAGGATGAATAGGCCCAATATGTGTTCCAGCATATACATAGAATGTGAATGTGAGCCTATGCTTTACAGCAACGTTCTTTTTTCTATTAATCACTCTTTCTGAAATGATTATGAAACAGTTACAGGTCATTTTAAGTAATGAGGACCATGACCTATTCATCACTGAAAATCATGGATGCCACGACTTGTCAGATGGCCCTTAGTACAATGGCACTTTGCCCTCTGAAGTAGCAGCATGCACTGGCATAAAGCAAGAGGCAATTTGGCATGCGTTACTGTAATCTGATATTCAGAACACAAACAAACCCTGCTGGCTAGTTTCTCTGCCAAATGCCAACACACTATAGCCAAGATTTCCCCACACTACAAACTCTGATACAGGTCCTGTGTTTATTTTTAGGAGAGATCAGGCTAGGGTTTCCAACATAAAGCCAGATGTGTGGCGATAAAACCCTCAGGTAGAATAAAAACAACAAATACAAACAAAGCTCACACACCCCTCTTACTGTACCTGCCACAGCTGGTTCCCCATCTCATAATGAATGATTTACTACAGGCCTGAAACTGTGATAAATGATCCACAACCTCTCATTAAGGTTTATAAAGCAAATTTGGCTTGTGTGCAATCTGCAAACAGAAGGCTCCAAAACTGTATTATGACACTTCATACATACACACAGGCCATGTGGGTACAAGCAAAGTGCAGCTAACTGGCCAGTGATGCAAACACTCTTGGTGCCAGCCTTTATCCATTTTCATCTGTCAACAACGGATGTAGCCAAATGTTTAAAAGTGGGTGTGGCAAACATTAAGACCGGCTGACAAAATAGTAAAGCATAAGGTCAAGTGCAAGTGATTCCCATGAGGATAAAAGTCTCACAACGAAGAGCTTCACAAAATAGTAAAGCATAAGGTCAAGTGCAAGTGATTCCCATGAGGATAAAAGTCTTAGCAAACAACGAGAGGTGAAGCTCTTCTTGTGAGAAATAGACGGTATTTCAGAAAATCAGAAATCCAATAAAGATAAAAATATGATTACACAACAAGAACACTACAGATACTTGCTTCTGTCCTATGTGACACATTCATCAACATTAATGTGCAACCTATAATCAATCTCCACTTTGTTTGGAATACTCATTGAAATAATGTCTAGGAAAAACCCATTTAAGCGACACTTTACTTGTAATCTAATTCCTTATGAGTTACAGGGATAGGTATGTTAATACTGTGCTCTGCAGGCAGTAAAAGCAGTCAGGAGCAGCGCCTTGTGGATCTCATGGGTGTCCTAGCTCACATAAACATAATACATGACTAAAACCTCCCAACATAGAAATATACAGCTGTCAAACACCACAGGCCACATACTGTGCATCCTACACATCAAAACTATGGATAAATGTGGGGCTTATTCAACTGCTATTCTAATTACAAACTTCAGTATGTGGCAAAACCTAGTTGTAAACCCTAACCAAACTACTTAACGTAACCGTATTTTATACTGGCAAGACTATTTAGCCCGGCATCCCTCCTGAAAGGATTATCATGCGGTTGTTTACAGTGACATTGGGAAGAAATTTGACTACAATGTAATGACATGTGGTGTACAAACATAAAGATGTACACACGCTCTGTTTATTATATGTGAAAAGCTGTGACTTGAACAATGTTTTAGGGTGTAAAACTCCAGACACACACTCACCCAGACAGCTTTGGCATCTTAGAGAAACCAAACATTTCCATGTGGTCCTGCTATAGAACACTACGTCCCAAAGCTCAGGTGCTCCACATCAGCATTCTAATCCACATATGAATCCACAATCCAGTTTTAACCCGGATCCATATCGAGAATTGACTAAAGCCTTTCAAACACAGAATTCAGAATTTCTGGCAGTTTCTGAAAATAAACTGGTAGCAATTAATGCCCTTGTTGAATGTCCTGTCCAGTGCACAGACAATCCAGTTCCCTGTCTTCCTCAATGTGATGTTCCTAAATGCTGACGAAGACTGTGAGGATCAACGTCCTGCCTATCTGCTCTCACTGGGACCAGTCAGCCCTTCCTGTTCCTCTCCACACTGGCTTAGTTGGGCTGCAAAAAAGCTTTCTGTGTGTGCTCTCCATCTCAGCACATGGAGAAGTACAGGGCTCCTAACTGCAGTGAGCATGGCAGAAAAGAGGAGGGAGGGAGAGAGAATAGAAGAGGGATGGGACGGAGAGGGAGTGAGGGGGAGGGACAATGCAAATGGATGACGGATGCTTTGCCCTCTGCTCCTTTGGGCTGCAAGTCTCTTTGCAGAGCAGAAGAAAGGATGGAGGGAGGATGCAGAGGAAGAGAACAAGCAAAGGAAATCAAGATGAAAGACTGAGGAGAAACAAAAAGGCATGTAAAAGTGGTTAAAAAAATCAGACAGAGAGAAAGGAGGAGGGGAGGAAGATGATGGGCAGAGCAAAGCTGACTCTGCAGAGTAGGGCGCTGATGGAAGCAAGACCCGCTCAGTCAGTGAACTTGTGCATGTGAGCACCGCCACCACCACAATGTAAGCACGCATTAGCCTCCTGAAGCACAGCTTTCTTGTTCCTCATGTGGAAGAACATTTGGATTTGCATCATTTTTTTAGGCTGAAAATATGACTGCATCTTCTCAAATGAATGGAAGAAGTCCTGATCAACATCTAGCTACTGTTTATTTTGCACTTATGAATGAGAGAACATGCAAGGACCAAGCCTTAGTGAGTTGCTGCTCCTGGTCCTGTGCCACAAATGTATGCTTTTGACTAAATGGTAGGGCCAGGTCAGTACAGTTTATCTGGAGGGGGAAATTTATGTCTAGCACATGTCATGGAAATCCATAGCTGTGCAGACATTTCACACAAAGTACAAATGTCTTAAGACGCTGCTACAGGAAAGGTTAGGGGACCACTAGGTAGATCAATAGGAGACTACCTCTGGAGACAATGTCTGCACAAAATTTCATGGCAAGCAATCCAACAATTGTTGTGATATTTCAGTCTGGACCAAGGTTAGGATAAGGATAATCACCTTTATTGGCCAAGTATGTTACACATAAGGAATTTGTTTCCAGTACAGTACAGTCCGGTAGTGGACTGAACGACAAACTAACACTGCCAGCCCTTGAGCCACACTGCTAAGAAGATCAAATATAAGAGGCAATAAGGTGTGGACATTGATAAATAAGCTATTTTAAGCAAGTCTGTGCGAGATGATTTTCATACAACATAAAAATCTATGGAACACAGCGGCTTCCTGAAAGGTGAAAATACATTCAATCCTCTAAATGAGTTAATGGATTAAAGGACAACGAACAAAGAGCATTAACACACTCAACACACACATTTACCATGGCCATATGGAAATGAACTGTACAGTATGTTTTGTGCATGTCTGTAAATAAAAAGCATCACTTAGAGCATGTCCCCTCTCCTGCTCTGAAAGTAAAGCAGCAGTTTTATGTCAAACAGCTTTGATGGAAAGGGTCTTTTATGTCCCTCATCCCCACCCATACTCACACTAAAGCACATGCATCCACACACATCAAACATACTTTTCTGGGTGCAGGATATAAAAGACCTTTTTGCCCTCTCATTATTTCATGCTTGTTTGGTCACAGACCCATTTCAGGATGAGAAAGAGACAAAGGAACGAAGACCCTTTTATCAGTTGGTACATTCAATTTCCTCAAAGAATGAATTATGAATCAAATCTGTTTTGGGATAACTACTGTAGTGTTGTACATTGGGAGCGTTTGAATAACATTTCTCAGTAATAAATCCTGGTGCCAGCTTTAAAATTATGTGATGTTTGGTGAATAAATCAAGCAGATACTGTCTCAGACTCATGATTTTCCAGTTCTTAGATTAGTGGGCATTTATAAGTCGGTGTGACAGCAGAAATAAAATAAAATGGCTGGAAGTGCTGCGTCAACTCGGAAGCACCTCAGTTCATCTGCCCCAACCGAATTTCAAACCTACTGTAGTTTTCCTCCATCAATATATTTGATCTGACACATTTTAACAGAAGAGCATAAAGTGGCAAACATGGATGGGAGTCAGCGTAATAACAATGCTGCCTGCAAAAATGAATGGTTTAATATCATGTCTCATCGGCCTATTTGTTCATTTGTAATTTCAAATGCAGAATATCATCCTTTAGCCTCAAATTTGAAAAACAAAGCCTCTCAACCTGAAAAAGAATTGCTAAATAGATGTTGTTCTAGATGGAGACTTGATGGTGTTTGGGTGTAAGGTGGTGGCTGGCTGCTGGCATCTGTTTCAGAAGCTGGAAGTACAGCAGTTGATTCAAAGAGGAGCTGATTGCTTGGCAGAGGAAATGGTGACAAATGACTGGTTCCTGTGTGAGATGAGTGGTACCTTGAGGCTTTAGAGAAGGTGACTGAGGAAGGAGTTGCCTAATTTATAACTGGCATGTTAATAAAGGGAGGCTGAGCTCTATACAGATTAGAACCTGTACGGCATAAGGGCTTCAAAAAAAGAATGAAAGAAGTAGTAGGGGAAAGTAAACTTTGGCTACAGTCCACAAATTCCTATTTTATTATGAATTACTCTTTTCCTAAAGGGATGCAAGACAAGACAAAAACTATGTTGATTACCCATGATGCTTTCCACTAACCACTTTGTTGCTTGTGCCATCTCTCTTCAAAAGTAGGAAAGAGAGCAATTCAATTCACTAAAAGTCACACTCAGAAGCAGAAATGCATGATAAATATGCAAGAAAAAGGAAAAAAATGGTTTATTAAACAAGTCTGCATTCTTAATTCCTGAGTGGGGTGTGTGAAAGACATGAAAGACCTCTTCTAAGCTTGTAATTTACTTCCGAACTTCACTGATTCCACCTCTACTTGCAAAGCCATTCAACTTTTTCAGAGCTGAAATTTAAAAGTAGTTTTCCATCCCTGAGGGACTAAAACCAGTGCAAACTCTGAAAACTATAACATAAAACACAAAAGCAAAAGAAAACACCAATACTTATTACAGTGAGGACAGACGGGGTCACCACTGGCATTCCACTGCTGGTCTGTGCCCCATAGAGATAACAACAAATAAGGCAGTCTGCCCACCTCTGTCCAATAATGAATAACAATAGAGCCCAAGGTCAACATTCAAATGTGCACGACTGTGAGTGTCTGTGTGAGAGAGACAAAGTGCTGCATTATTCTACACCACACTGGCATTCAACCCTCTTTCACCTCGTGTTAACACACATGTAGGATTAATCATTGACCTGTCTCTGTCTCTGTGTGTGTGTTTGTCTGTATCTAGACATCTGTCTAATTTAAAAGAACAGGGGGTAGCATGTCCAGCAGAATAACCACCTTAACAGAATCCTGTAATGAGATTTTCACTAGAAGCTGCTTCAAGAACAATAAAGCCACACTGTCACAGTGTTCTGCTGAAGCCTATCCATGATAGTAGAAAACCTCTGGCTGAGCAGCTGATAATAGATAATGAAATGATACAGCCTTGTTTCTTTGTTCAACCAGTAGAATTTGGACCTTGATGACTTCGATCTTCCCTAGACTCTCTGAGTGCTGGTGTTCATGCATAAATCACTGTCACCTTTGCAAAGCCTTTACATCTCTCTACCTGTCGCGCACTGTGCAGAGCACAGAGCTGACCTTATCTGCTGCAAAATATGGTTATTCAATACTTATTTGCTTTGCCAAATACATTTTGATGGAAATCTTATTGCTGCCTGGATACGTTCACTGGCAATGCTTTGTTTCAATTCATGAAGTGTGACATCTTTATACTGTCGCAGGGAGGAGGTCAGAGTGGAGTGAAGTTAGGCCTACATTGCACTACCTGCAGTAATTTTTACAGTGCCTTGCGAAAGTATTCGGCCCCCTTGAACTTTGCGACCTTTTGCCACATTTCAGGCTTCAAACATAAAGATATAAAACTGTAATTTTTTGTGAAGAATCAACAACAAGTGGGACACAATCATGAAGTGGAATGAAATTTATTGGATATTTCAAACTTTTTTAACAAATAAAAAACTGAATAATTGGGCGTGCAAAATTATTCAGCCCCTTTACTTTCAGTGCAGCAAACTCTCTCCAGAAGTTCAGTGAGGATCTCTGAATGATCCAATGTTGACCTAAATGACTAATGATGATAAATAGAATCCACCTGTGTGTAATCAAGTCTCCGTATAAATGCACCTGCACTGTGATAGTCTCAGAGGTCTGTTTAAAGCGCAGAGAGCATCATGAAGAACAAGGAACACACCAGGCAGGTCCGAGATACTGTTGTGGAGAAGTTTAAAGCCGGATTTGGATACAAAAAGATTTCCCAAGCTTTAAACATCCCAAGGAGCACTGTGCAAGCGATAATATTGAAATGGAAGGAGTATCAGACCACTGCAAATCTACCAAGACCTGGCCGTCCCTCTAAACTTTCAGCTCATACAAGGAGAAGACTGATCAGAGATGCAGCCAAGAGGCCCATGATCACTCTGGATGAACTGCAGAGATCTACAGCTGAGGTGGGAGACTCTGTCCATAGGACAACAATCAGTCGTATACTGCACAAATCTGGCCTTTATGGAAGAGTGGCAAGAAGAAAGCCATTTCTTAAAGATATCCATAAAAAGTGTCGTTTAAAGTTTGCCACAAGCCACCTGGGAGACACACCAAACATGTGGAAGAAGGTGCTCTGGTCAGATGAAACCAAAATCGAACTTTTTGGCAACAATGCAAAACGTTATGTTTGGCGTAAAAGCAACACAGCTCATCACCCTGAACACACCATCCCCACTGTCAACCATGGTGGTGGCAGCATCATGGTTTGGGCCTGCTTTTCTTTAGCAGGGACAGGGAAGATGGTTAAAATTGATGGGAAGATGGATGGAGCCAAATACAGGACCATTCTGGAAGGAAACCTGATGGAGTCTGCAAAAGACCTGAGACTGGGACGGAGATTTGTCTTCCAACAAGACAATGATCCAAAACATAAAGCAAAATCTACAATGGAATGGTTCACAAATACACATATCCAGGTGTTAGAATGGCCAAGTCAAAGTCCAGACCTGAATCCAATTGAGAATCTGTGGAAAGAACTGAAAACTGCTGTTCACAAACGCTCTCCATCCAACCTCACTGAGCTTGAGCTGTTTTGCAAGGAGGAATGGGCAAAAATTTCAGTCTCTTGATGTGCAAAACTGTTAGAGACATACCCCAAGCGACTTACAGCTGTAATCGCAGCAAAAGGTGGCGCTACAAAGTATTAACTTAAGGGGGCTGAATAATTTTGCACGCCCAATTTTTCAGTTTTTTATTTGTTAAAAAAGTTTGAAATATCCAATAAATTTCGTTCCACTTCATGATTGTGTCCCACTTGTTGTTGATTGTTCACAAAAAATTACAGTTTTATATCTTTATGTTTGAAGCCTGAAATGTGGCAAAAGGTCGCAAAGTTCAAGGGGGCCGAATACTTTCGCAAGGCACTGTTCAAAGCACAGAGGTCCATAGCCCGAGATAACCACCCAGCATCCTGTCTATGGTTAGATTCAGGCAACTAAACTGCTCAATTAGTTAAGGAAAGATCATGGCATTTTCTCAAGTCCAATCCAAAATGGATGGATGGATGGACAATCCATCATCATGCATAAGATGTCAAATCTGCAATCACTGCAGCATGATAAATGAATACCCATCCATCCATTTTCTTCCGCTTATCTGGAACCGGGTCGCGGGGACAGCAGTCTAAGCAAAGATGCCCAGACTTCCCTCTCTCCAGACACTTCCTCCAGCTCCTCCGGGGGGAATGTCGAGGCGTTCCCAGGCCAGCTGAGAGACATAGTCCCTCCAGCATGTCCTGGGTCTTCTCCGGGGCCTCCTCCCGGTGGGACATGCCTGGAACACCTCCCTAGGAAGGCGCCCAGGAGGCATCCGAAATAGATGTCCGAGCCACATCAACTGGCTCCTCTCGATGTGGAGGAGCAGCGGTTCTACTCTGAGCTCCTCCCGGGTGACCGAGCTCCTCACCCTATC
>NW_018127896.1:5187004-5187900 GCF_001952655.1 Monopterus albus | reverse complement strand
GGGACATTATACAGTAGTTTGTATATAGTACGGCTCTTAGTCATTAGGCAAGGACAGCTCTTAGCAAGAGGCCCCGGACTCCGTACTCTCAGAGCACCCCCCACAGGGCACCACGAGGGACGCGGTCGAATGCCTTCTCCAGATCCACGAAACACATGTGGACTGGTTGGGCAAACTCTCATGAACCCTCCACTACTCTGAAGAGGGTATAGAGCTGCTCCAGTGTTCTGCGGCCAGGACGAAAACCACATTGTTCCTCCTGAATCTGAGGTTTGACTATCGGTCGAATTCTCCTCTCCAGTTTCCTGGCATAGACTTTCCCGGGGAGGCTGAGGAGTGTGATCCCCCTATAGGTGGAACACACCCTCCGGTCCCCCTTCTTGAAAAGAGGGACCACCACCCCAGTCTGCCAGTCCAGAGGCACTGTCCCCAACCGCCATGGTGGCAGAGGCATGTCAGCCAAGACAACCCCTCAACATCCAGATTCTTAAGGTACTCAGGGCAGATCTCATCCACCCCTGGTGCCTTGCCATCGAGAAGCTTCTCAACTACCTCGGTGACTTCAATTTGGGTGATGGACGAGTCCACCTCTGAGCCCCCGGCCTCTGCTTCCTCATCAGAGGACATGACACTGGGGTTGAGGAGATCCTCGAAGTATTCCTTCCACTGTCCGACAATATCCCCAGTCGAGGTCAACAACTGCCCACATCCACTGTAAACAGTTTTGGCAGGGCACTGCTTCCCCCTCCTGAGGCGCCAAACGGTTTTAGCCAGTTTTTCTTTGAGGCCGACCAATAGTACCTCTTCATGGCCTCACCAAACTCCTCCCAGACACGCGGTTTTACTTCCACAACCACCCGGGCTGCAGTCCGCTTGGCCTGCCGGTACCCCTCAAC